>NC_139973.1:41041857-41049357 GCF_963993115.1 Abramis brama | reverse complement strand
TCCTAGTATTGAGCCTTGTGGTACGCCATACTGAACTTGTGATCGATAAGACATCTCTTCATTTACTGCTACAAACTGATAACGGTCAGATAAGTATGATTTAAACCATGCTAATGCAATTTCACTAATGCCAGTCTGAGTCTATTTAAAAGGATGTTGTGGTCAATAGTATCAAATGCAGCACTAAGATCGAGTAACACTAATAGAGAGATACAACCACGATCGGATGATAGGAGCAAATCATTTGTAACTCTAATGAGAGCAGTCTCAGTACTATAGTACGGTCTAAATCCTGACTGGAAATCCTCAGATATCATTTCTTTCAAGAAAGGAACATAGTTGTGAGGATACCGCCTTTTCTATCAATGAATGATAAACATGAACACTGATTTATTAAATGTTTTCAGAAAGACAGAAAATGTGACGTTAAAGCAGTTGAATGCGTCTCATTGAGCCTCTTTGTGTGAAAGTCAAACTGATGGTAATTATAGCAGCGAGTGTTTTCTCATGAGGGAAGAAATCGCAGCAATTGTTTGAATCAGGAGTCGCCTGTATTGTCCGTCTGTCTAAACAAACTCAAAGATATTCACTTTTCATCTGTGTAAATGATCTGACCAGCAGACGGAGGGTTACAGAGAGGACGAGAGAGAGAGAGAGAGAGAGAGAGAGAGAGAGAGAGAGAGAGAGAGAGAGAGAGAGAGAGAGAGAGAGAGAGACAGAGAGGACGAGAGAGAGAGAGAGAAACAAAAACTTACTCAGTGCGTTGAGAACATACACACACACACACTTATTGTGCAATATTTAAACTTTTCTTGCTAACTCACACTTGCGCTCGACACACATTTCCTCCATCCATGTAAACACTATTGTGTGTCAGAGATACAGATCAGTGAGGCTTAATTGTTTAGAGCAATACAAGTGTGTGTGTGTGTGTGTGTGTGTGTGTGTGTGTGTGTGTGTGTGTGTGTATTTGTCTAAGTGTGTCTGTGAGTGCGTGCGTGAGAGAGTGAATGTTTGTGTGTGTGTGTGTGTGTGTGTGTGTGCGTGCGTGCGTGTGTCATCAGTGCTCAGATGAGGTTAGTCATTCTTCTTAATTAGTGTTGTTTACAGAGTCTCTCATCACTAGTTCTAGTGCTGTTAGTGATGAAACCTTCAGTACTAAACACTGAAATACACATCAGATTATAAAACAATACGAATAATACACTTGCCGACTTTTTTAATGGTTACAGATGAAAACTTTCAAAAACTCACAGCTCGTTGCTCTGAAACACATGAAAATTGTCGGCTCAAAATATCAAACGTCTAATTTTATCAGACCGGATGGAATCACAGTCTGAAGCAAAAAACAAACAAATAAATAAAATAAAATCAATCTGTTCATCATACACTGGGCAATTTTGTGTTAAATCTGTCAAATCCGACTAACCAACATGTGCTGATTGACTTCCACCAACTAGCGTAACTCAGACTGCAAATTGGGACAAAGAATCAGTACAAATAAATGGTGTATTCCAGTCTTAAGATGTTAAAGTTGAGTGTGTTTGAGCTTCAGACATGAATGATTCCTCAAATCACGTGTTGTTGAGGAGAGTGTGTTGCTGCTTTACTAAGTGATCAGATCCACCATTGAACAAATCATAGAACAACAACAACAGACCAGTTATACAACCCTAGAAACCAGCTGGCAACCCCATAGCAACACCCCGGCAACCACCCACAACACCCCAGCATTCCGAAACGAAGACATCTAGTTAACATTATTCTTACAAAATGATTTGGAGTTGAAATGTCACTATGTTGAAATGTCACGATTACGGAAGTTTGTTTCTGCCATGGAATAAAAACAAAAATGTTAATTGTGACTTTTAATCTCACAATTCTGAAGGAAAAAAAAGTCAGAATTGCAAGTTATACACTTACAATTGCGAGAGAAAAAAGTCAGAAATGTGGGGGTCGCAATTATCTTTAATTGTGAGTTTTTCACAATTCTGATTATTTTTTCCCTAGCAATTTCGAGTTTCTCAATTCTGAGGGGGAAAAACAGAATTGCAAATTTATGACTCGCAATTCTGACTGTATTTCTCACAGTATTTTCATACAAATTTGCAATTGCAAGTAATGAGTAATAAACTCGTAATTGCGAGATGAAAAAAAGTTACCTGGAAACAAGCTTCCATACACAAGACTACAGTTTTCAAATATCAAATCCTACATTTGATTAAAAACATCAGCCGACTTTTAGCCACCAAACATGATATGATTCATGACAATGAAACACATCAGAAACATTATGAAGCATATGTGGACTAAACGAACTCAAGAGTCGTGCGGTTTTATAAGATGCAGAAACCACTCTACAATTAACTATATCCTTGACGCGTGGCTGCTCTTGTGTGAAAAGGCGAGAGAATCAGACTTTACAAGCGTAGTTATACAAGCAACACCCTAGAAACCAGCTGGCAACCCCATAGCAACACCCCGGCAACCAGCCACAACACCTTAGCATTCCGAAACAAAGAAATCTAGTTAACATTATTCTTATAAAATATGATTTAGAGTTGAAATGTCACGAGTACGGAAGTCTGTTTCTCAAAAACACAAAGCGTAATTGCGACTTTTAAATCTCACCATTCTGAAGAAAAAAGTTATACACTTGCAACTGCATGAAAAAATCAGTCGCAATTATCTTTAATTGTGAGTGTCTGATTATTTTTTCACCTAGCAATTTTGAGTTCTCTCAATTCTGAGGGGAAAAAAAACAATTGCAAATGTATTACTCGCAATTCTGACTTTCTCACAATTGTGAGAAATTCGCAATTGCAAGTAATAAGGAATAATCTCAACGAGTTATAAACTTTTTTTTGTTAAGCTTCAGACTATAGTTTTCAAAATATCCTACATTTGATTGGCAGAACATCAGAGCTGATGTGTTTCAGTTTTTATCCACCAAACATGAAATGATTCATGACTATGAAACACATCAGAAACATTTTGAAGCATATGTGGACTAAACAAACTCAAGAGTTGTGTGGTTTGATAAGATGCAGAAACCGTTGTACGATTAAATATATCCTTAATGCACGGCTGCTCTTGCGTTTAACATTGAGAGAATCAGACTTTTCAAGCGCTTGTGTGTTCAATCCAGATTCATTCAGATGACACATCAAATATACAGCCAAACCAAAAATGATTCAGACACCAGATATCATTTTTAATATTTTTTTACTAGTGGGTGCAGGACACTATAGTTCATTTATGTAAGTGAGGATAGCTAAATAAAAGTAAACTGTGACATATTATACCCAAAAAATAATTCATAGTGGACTACCAGTAAAATTTATAAACATTTGGGACCTTTAACCTGACCATGTTTTACCTTTAATTGCTAATGCAACCTTTTTACACCACAGACTGAACAAAATGAAGCATTGCTTGGTAATTTGTTGAGCTAAACTGGTATTATCTAATTGTGTAGTTAAATTTAACAGCTGACAGATATTCAACATAATTCATTTGTGAGACAGTCTAACAGAAGGATGGACAAAACCAGTGAAATATCAACTGATTTGGTAACTCTGAGTTCTTATCATATTTTATTACCATTTTCTAAACTATAGCGAATAAACTGTGATAAAGTGATGGGCATTAATGTAATATTGAAGGTGTTCAATATTACATTAACAATATTACAATATTACAATCATTACATTGCACCCCATCGGTCAGCGCTCGCTGAGAACGAACGGACTTGTACAGATAAAGCTTGTGTCTGCTCTGGTGAGCACCGAGTACCCAGGATGCACCTGGAGCAGCAGAGGCAGGAAGTCAGCGACAGCTGCTTCCTGTCCATACTTCCTGTTGGAGCGCTCGGGGCGGGAGTGTTTGGCGAGACCGTCGGCCATTTTCCAAACAGGATATATCTGCCGCGGTCACAGGTGTGAGCGCACGAACGCTCATTATTCATAACTCATTTCTTAATACGCTGTGAAGGGGCCGCCGGGTTTCCGATTAACGAGGTGGAGCCGATGGGACGGGGCCAAATTCATAAAAGCTTTAGCATCGTTCAACAGGACAACAGGAGTTCAAACGTACAACTTGAATGATAACGTGTAGATAAAGACGGGGTTATTTAAAGCGCCCCTATTATGCTATTATTAAAGGTTCCTAATTGTGTTTTGGCGTCTCCTACAACAGGTTTACATGCAAAGGTCAAAAAACACTTTAATTTTCTCATAATCTCCACTGCAGCATCAGCTCTTTTCTCTCAGTGTCTGAAACGCTTCGATCAAGGATTCAGTCTCTCTAAACCCCGCCTCTCTGAGAGCTGGTCTGCTCTGATTGGTCAGATGGGCCAGTCTGTTGTGATTGGTCAGAAAGCAAACGCTCATTATCATATCTGAATCTCAGCTCTTGATAAACAGTGATACGAACAGTAACGATGGTGTGGGTTTTACTGTATCAATCTCAAAGAGCGTCTTCTCGACATGAACAACACGAACCAAACTCTTCCAGTCTCAGATACAATTACAGTGATTGAGGGCGGGTCAAAGAGATGCTGTTCAGCCAATCAAGATCTTTATGCAAATGAGTTTCAAACCTATGTAGGTTCAGCAGGAAGTGAGACTGGAATTACTGACGACGCGTTTCAGTTCAGAATCGCTTTTAGAAAAAAACTCATTTATCTGCACTTTGATCTTTGAAACTTTGCAGACCTTTTACATTCACAAACAGCTGCATTATACACTACATGTTTACTGTTAAGGGCTGATTTCATGAGGAATTAGATTGTTCTTGATTGTCGAGTTCAGTGAAACACACTGCAAACTTTCAGAGTTCAAACTTTCAGAGCATTTACTGAAACCAAATGGTAAAAACAACTTCGCCAATTTTCTGACATCATGCATATAAACATATGTTTCTGACACACGACAGAACTGAGTGAACATTAGACATCTTATGATTCATTGATGCTCTCCGATATTTGAATGTACTGAATGTTTCCTCGGGTTTTACTGATAATGAAAGATGTCAGTCATGACCCGTCACGAAGGACATCGTGTTCCTCTATAAACCTGGCAGTAAACGCACCACCACACACACACACACACACACACACTATGCAAAATAAAATAAATAAAAATCCTAAATCCTGCATGTAATTTCTCGCTGCCCTTCCCACAATGTTTCTGGGAGAAATTTGGGAGCAAGCTCAAAACTAAAAAGCATTTAAATATAATTTTCCCTTCTATATTCTTTCTATCACCATCTCTCCTTCACAGCTCCTTATATTTCAAACTGTAATCTAAACAAACAGAAAAACCACAGATCATGGCGACACACAACAGAGATTCACAGCAAACACAACCACTGCGGTTCTGATCTGGGGCCTGAACATAATAAACTGGCAAAGAGCAAAGGAACAAACACACTTTTAACGGGGTCATGAACTAAGAAATCAAATTTTCCTTGATCTTTTGCCATTCAAGAGGTCATTGTACTATAAAAACATCCTGTAAAATTCAGAACTCAAAAGTTCCTCGTTAGTCCAAAGACAGCTTTTAGGAGAGAGGAGTGATACAGGATCACTGGACTAAAAATAACATTACCTTCCAAAGGATCCTAATGCTAGGAAAGTGCTTATTTATTTCAACTATGTGAATGTCATCGCTGCAAGCGTTAATGCGACAGGAGTCGATCTAAATATAACGCCATAATCAACACTTCACAATTAGTCAATCTTGGAGCTGTAATAGTAAATACGTAGTAAAAGATTTGAGAGTTCCACATGTAAAACTCATTTCATATGCAAAGATGTTGGCCAATCACAGGAGTGGGCGTTTACATTGTTAGAAGGGGTGTGTCTTCAGAGTGTTCAAATCAGAGGCTAAAAATCAGAATATATTTCTAAATTCTGACAATTTTTGATATAAATATCATACTAACAATATCAGTGCACTTCAGGAAACATTATAAAATGACCCCTTTAAAAGAAAAGGGTTTGTGAAATGGCATCATTTTAAGAATTTAGTTTTAATCAGTTTTGTTTTAATTCATTTTTACTCGTTAAATTTTATGAATTAACAGCTAGTAAACATAATTTAACACTAATAAAATTTTTTTTATTATGCATGCAATCATTTAAGACATTTCTCTTTTTGGCATAAAGGGTTCTTTAAAATTGAGTCAAGAACCCTAGAGTTCTATAGAGAACCGTACTGAACATTTGGAACATGTGAATCTGAACAACTGAATCATTCTCAGATTACGCAGGCGGACGAGGAGCAACTTGGAGCGTCTGGTTTTGAGATTTTTGGCCTTGGAAAAAAAAAGACCAATAAAGTAAATTAATGAAATGCTTAATTCCCATCAAATGCCAGAGTCAATTAGTCATATTTACAGCAGAACGCTTGAGTTACGCTCACAAACCCAACTCAACACACACATAAACCAGCTGATTCTATTGTCAGCGAGGAAACATTAGTCACCATGAAATCACAATTGACAATTCTTGTTTTTTTTTTATGGAACATGTTTATTGTAAATGATGGATGGATGCACATCATTATTGTTTTAATAATCTTGAATCAGAATAACTTCTTGCAGCTTCTCTTCTCTTCTCTGATGACGAGGGCAGGGCAACCTGTCACTCACATGAGATCAGCCAATAGCAAACCACAACCATCCAATCAATTCCCAATGAACAAAATCAAGCCCCGCCCACATTTGTTATTGTTCCAGAAGCGTTTCACTCGCATATACGGAACTTTAAGAAAGAGTTGACTTCCGTTTCATGCTGACTTTAATATTAATCTACATACATCATGACATGATTCATGTCGAACTGAACGACCGTAATGTCTTATTAATTAGATAAAGCGTCTATGTAAAGTTAAAGAAAACACTGACAATAGAGCACTTAAATAAATACAATTTAATATATTTTATTCCCGCACAGAACAATCTCTGAACACAAACACATGTGATGGTCAGCTAGTGGAAAAACAAATCAGAGAGATGACTGTGACCAAAGAAAATACATTAATCAATAAATAATTCATTAATAAATATGTCGTCACAAACAAGAAAAATGGGGAAATTAAATAAGTGAACAATCAATGGTCATGTACAGCACGAAACTGAACAGCTCGAGGAGAAATGGCTCCGTTCACAATAACAGACCCTGAGAATGATTCAGATTGAATCACATCACACACACGTTCAGATGAAGCGTCACACGTTCATCTCTCAGAAACGCTCAGATCTGAGAGCGTCCACAGATGTGAAGATGATGACGGTAATGACAGTCCTACCAGCTGCCGCCCTTCAGCTTCAGGGCGTCTCCACATTTCTGACACTGCGAGTTGGTGTTCGCTTCTTTCTTCGGGATGTTCCAGCACTGCTGACATCGCACGCGATATTTCTTGTACCTGCAAAAAACAAAAATAAACACAAACAAATGTAAACAGAAACAACATAAAGACAGTATATTGCAAATAC
>NC_139973.1:40931857-41036857 GCF_963993115.1 Abramis brama | reverse complement strand
AATTAAAAAAAGAGACAGTAACGGTATCGTTTTCAAAAACTTGCACTTTGAAACACATTTTCAAAAGTTTGCATTTTCAGGCCCCAAAAACAATGTTGCCGTGTAAATATAGTTTTTTTCACCAGGGTCTTTCGGGCCGGAGCTGCCGTCTGGATTCTCTCCCGAACTCGAGATCCCGTCATCCACAGGCGGATCGAGATTCGTGGCCTCCCGGAGCAGGAGGAGGATCGTGGACTGCGTGACCTGAGCATCTTCTGCAGGGTCACGAGGAGAACGTGCATGAGAGCTCATGTTCCCTCGTCGGCTTGCTGGAAAAGAGAAGGACATGAACTGAGACACAAGCCTTTCTGAAGCTTTTCAAATGTGGAATAATAGTATTAAAGAATTAGTTCACCCAAAAATGAAAATATTACTCACCCTCAAGTTGTTGCAAACCTGTATGAATTTCTTTCTTGTGCTGAACACAAAAGATGATATTTGGAAGATGGATCAATTTTTTGTCTTCCACACTATGGAAGTCAATGGGGAAATAACTTCGAAATATCTTCTTTTGTGTTCAGCACAAGAAAAAAATTCATACAGGTTTGGTACAACTTGAGGGTGAGTAAATGAAGACAGAATTTTCATTTCTGGTAGAAATATCCCTTTAAACACAAATCATAAGATGTCTCTTATGCTCACCAAGGCTGCATTTATTTAAATAAAAATACAGTAAAAACAATAATGTAGTTAAAAATTATTACAGTGTAAATCAGCTGTTTTCTATGTGAATATAGAGTAAAGTGTAATTTATTTATTTATACATCATTGCACTGCCTTTAACTTTTACTTAAACTACCAACAAAAGTTTTGGCAAATTTTTTGTTGTTTTTGTAAGAAGTCTCTTCTTTTCAACAAGGCTTGCATGTATTTAATCAAAAATACAGTAAAAACTGTGAAATATTATTACAATGTAAATCAGCTGTTTTCTATGTGAATATATGTTCAAATGTTATTTATTCCTGTGATCAAAGCTGAATTTTCAGCATCATTACTCCAGTCTTCAGTGTCACATGATCCTTCAGAAATCACTCTAATATGAGGATTTGATGCTCAGGAAACATTTATGATTATTATCAATGTTGAAAACAGTTCACATTTTGTGGAAACTGTGATTTTTCCAGGATTCTTTGATGAATAGAAAGTTCAAAAGGACAGCATTTGGCAAATAGAAATCTTTTGTAACATTATGTGTTATGTCTTACTGTCATCTTTTCAGTTGAATGTGTCATTGATGAATAAAAGTATGAATTTCTTTTTCTTTTTTTAAGATTAAAAGACTTTTTGTTTGGGACTTTTTCCCCAAACATCTAAAAAAAAAAAAAAAGTGTCCCAATCAACCTGAACTCACCACTATATTCCAGTGCGTTTCCCGAGAGTGATGTATTTTGAGAGTTACACATCTGTTCACTACAGTAAAGATTATGAAGTAAACTGAAGACGCATCTCACCATCGTAAAAACACAGAAACGACTGTCATACAGGATTATCCATAAGGTGCTTTATATAATAGTAGATATGCTTCAAAATATATTTTATAGACCCACTGTAATGGTACTCTTGAATAACGGGGTTTAATCAATCACATTTACATCAGAACTGATGCAAAACTGCCAAAAATAAAATATATTGAAAACTGAAGATAAATTCCCTCACAGTTTATTTCTGCACGCGAATATTTCAGACACGGAGTAAAATTGGTCAAAAACATCTCAACTTACAATGTAACAGATCATCGAGTTTTCTCTCAGGAGTCGCAACAAAGTAACAGTAAAACTCCCGCGCACGGCGCGCGCTCACGTTCCTCAGCAGTTTTGAGCTGATTCAGCGACGCAAGATGTTCAGGTGATGTGTGTGTGTGTGTGTGCTTATGAACAGATGTAAATAAACTCACCACATGAGAACAAGCCGCTGTGACTCTGTAGCAGAACTGAGGAACGAAATCATTTCACACGTAATTCCGACTGTCACGTGACGCGATGATGAGCAGGTGTTGCGGATCTCACCTGTCCTTATTTGCAAACATGGACTAAAAATGAACACTTTCACAGCATTTATTATTCTTAGTCAATGTTAATTTCAACATTTCCAAATCCAAAGTTGTATTTGTTAACATTAGTTGTGAACTAACATGAACAAACAAAAGTTTTACTAATATGAACAAATATTGTTAATATAATATATATGCAATATAATAAATTAGACCTTATTTTAAAGTGTTTTAATTCCTTTTTATGTAACATTTATTTTGAAAGTGAGTTTTCACTAAAGAACATTGTGTGAAGTGGATCTTGGATTCATTGTGTAGAAGTTGTTTGTTCATCTCAGACTCCAAACACATGTAATATGACACATTACTGTTTATTTCATACATCAAAAAATCAAGCATGATTTTTATTATTGTACAAAGCTTCAACAGATTTGTGGTTTCTTAAGTCCGATAAATAATTTCATCTGTGCGCATAATGACATGAGCGGAGGCAGGAGAAACATGTGTGACGTTTGACAGGTTTGTGTGTTCAGGGTTTATTAATGACATAAGCTTCAGAACAGTATTTACTGAAAGAAAGTTTCATGAACTGATCATCAAACACCAGAGCAAACAAGGAGAACTGCCGTTTCTGCAGTCAATAACTCTCTCTACAGTTGCACACAGAAAGAGTCGGAACATGTTAATATTTATGAAAAACAGAATTCATTTGTAATGTGGAATGCTTCTGTATTCTTTGGTGAACCTCATGAAACATGTCATACTTCACCCTGGAAAAAAAGAAGTTATATTTTGCATGAATAAAATAAAGCCTGTTTTTAAAATGTATTTATACATCATTGCATTGCCTTTTAATTACTTTTAATGTAAACTTTTTATTGTTATTTTAATGCCTTTTTTTACTTCCACTACCATCAAAAGAGTTGGCAACATTTGTGTTGTTTTTGTAAGAAGTCTCTTCTTTTCAAACAAGGCTTGCATGTATTTAATTTATTACAGTAAGAACTGTGAAATATTATTACAATGTAAAACACCTGTTTTCTATGTGAATATATGTTGAAATGTCATTTATTCCTGTGATCAAAGCTGAATTTTCAGCATCATTACTCCAGTCTTCAGTGTAACATGATCCTCCAGAAATCATTCTGATATGATGATTTAATAACAGCTGTGCTACTTGTGTAAACCATTTTAAGCATGTAAACAGTTTTTCAGGATTCGTTGTTAAATAGACCCCAAATCTTTGAAAAAGTTTGGGGTAAGATTTTGTTTTTAAATAAATTCATATTTTTATTCATCAAGGACACATTATATTGATCATAAGTGACAGTAAAGACATTTATAATGTTACAAACTATTTCTATTTCAAATAAATGCAGTTCAAAGAATCCTGAAAAATAAAATATATCAGTTTCCATAAACATATGAAGCAGCACAACTGTTTTCAACACTGATAATAATCATAAATGTTTCTTGAGCAGCAAATCAACATATTGGAGTGATTTCTGAAGGATTATGTGACACTGAAGACTGGAGTAATGATGCTGAAAATTCAGCTTTGATCACAGGAATAAATTACACTTTACTGTATATTCACATAGAAAACAACTATTTTAACTATTGTAATAATATTTCACAGTTTTTACCGTATATTTGATCAAATAAATACAGCCCTGGTGAGCAGAAGAGACTCTTTCACAAACATTAAAAATCTTAAAGACCCCAAACTTGTGAACGGTAGTGTATATCAATAAAATTTGGAAAAACTAATTATTTTCCTGCAGTACAGTAAGCCATCAAGACAAATGTCACAGTCATGGGAAACATATGAGCGTAATTATCATAAAAACTGTCAAAATGCCAAAAAACATAATGGTCTTAAAATAGGCTAATTTTATTCATACAAAAGAAAAGAAACAGATAGAAACAGGTCTTGGATTTTGATGTGTTCAGTGCATTTAAGCCAAAAATATACCATCTATAAATGTAAATCAGACTGGTTATATGAAGGATATTGAACGATCACACCGGAGTCAGTGTGGAAATACCTGTGGACCAAATTCAGCAGGAGCTCAAGAGTTCTCGAGAGATTCCCCAACGGGCCGTCACGCAGCGAACAAGCCCTTAACGACTACAACCTGCTCACGTTTAGTGTCGTATCCCACAGTGCTTTGCGATCTGTACCCCTGACCTCGCTTGACCTCTCCTTCGTGACCCCGGGCTCAGTGAGGTTTGGGCACGTGACCGTCCACGTAGAAGTTCCTGGTGACCTTGGGCAGCGTGAGCTCGATGCCGTCCAGCTCCGGCGTGAGGATGATCTGGCAGCCGAGACGAGAGTTCTCCTGCAGCAGCGGAGCCATGTCCAACATATCGTCCTCCCTGCAGGGACACACACACACACACACACACACACACACACACACACACACACACACACACACACGTGACGCTCGTTACATGAGTGATGGTGAAAACCATTATGTAACGATTCTGGATTAATTGAGAATCATGATTTATGTGTTTAAAAAGAGATATCATGATTCTCCTACGAATCTGAATAAACATCGAAACCAAATAACATGTCATTTATTAAAGGGTCTTACAAGATGTTGATTGCTACAGTTTATTTAAAAAATTTTTATTATGTATTGAAAATTGGTTCAAATGAATGATTCACTCATAACAATTTTGTTTCATTACTAAATGAATCAGTGTTTTTGAACAAATCTCTTGAATGATTCAATGATTCAATTACTCACCAATAAAGACTTCACTTGTTTCATTACTAGATGAATCAGAGTTTTTGAACAAATCTCTTGAATGAATGATTTAGCGAACGTCACATAACCCTTTAAATGGAATGGAACAACCAAAGCTCTTGATCAACTGGAATTCGATATGGAGCTGATTTATTATTAACAGTATTTTCCTTGTGAATTTATTTATTGCATATGCAATAATGTATTGTATATGCAATAATTTATGTGTGCTTGGGCTTTTGAAGAAAATGTAAAAAATTGCAAATGAAAATAACAATACAATAAACTATAACTGTGTAAAAACAGCCATCTTAAGGTAGCTACAAGTATTACGTGGTTAAATGTCAAAATAACTGACATACACAAGAAGTGTGTGGGGTGGGAGTAAATTAAGAGCGATCTGCTGTGACGTCACAATCGTGTTGCATTGTGGTCTATGGATCTGCCTGATGTGCACATGAGTAGACTTGCTACCTCGGTCAAAATCAAGGGGTTGAAAGGTCTGTCCAGATAATCTTCCCTCGCCCACTTGACGAAGTTGAACGCACTTCAAAATGGTGCCATTCCCCTGAGGGGAAGTGCTTTTTTGAACGAATCTCTTGAGTGAATGATTCAATGATTCACTCATAAACACTTCACTTGTTTAATTTCTGGATGAATCAGCATTTTTGAACAAATCTCTTGAATGAAAGATTCACGTAACATTCTCATTTTCCACTAGATATTTTCCTCTACATCTCATCAGCAATTTCGATGTCGGCACGCTCTGCATCAGCTGACCACTAAAGAGCGATTGTAAAGTTTACTCTATTCTTCTCCCAGTCCACCGGCCACTTACTTTCATGTATTTCGGGAGAAACTGATGAGTTCACGTGTTTTAATAAATCCAACAGACAGGAATCTCTGAACTGCGGCTCAAACAAACATGACGGCGCCCATCTCCCGTTACAGATCGAGATCATTTAGGTTTTTAAACGACATAAACTCACTTACACGTGTTTGAGAATCGGAATAGATGATGACATGGTAAGCAAGTTTGTTAATATTTAGAAATAAAAGCGCTACATCTGTCATACAGCGCTATTTTGGCTGTGGTGAATCACATGACGCGTCACCATGGAAACATGGGGGGAGGGGGGTTGCAATGCCAGCTCAACATCACGGCTCCGTGTGTCATAAACCGATCGATCTACGCAGCGCCGCTTCAAGTCGAACACACCTTTCACTTGTTTTATCACTGGATGAATCAGCGTTTTTAAACGAATCTCTTGAATGAATCATTCAATGACTCACTCATAAACAATTTTTTAACAGTCACTTGTCGCCACCTATTTGTGTAACGATGTAATTGATACAATATTTATAAGTTGCTTTCAAAAGGTGATTTACTATATTTTGATCACTACAGTAGACATCAGTGTCATTATTCGAACTATAAACTTATAATCCCAGTATTTCTGTGATAATTTGAATTATTGTAACAGACTTCAGACCGAATCATTGTCATGTAGGAATAAGATTGCGTGGGTGTTTGAATAGAGATTGCGATCTTTCAATGATTAATCGTGCAGCTCTACCATAATGTTGTATTCTACTTGCCTTTCTTCAGGATCTGGAAGTTTATCGCAGTATTCGCTGTTCACGTACACGTGACACGTCGAGCAGGCCAGAGACGCTTCACAGGCCCCTGAGAACAGAGACACATGAGACACACATCTTCATTATCTTTCAAATTCTAAAAAAGGAAAATAGAGCAATAAAAATAAACTAATAAAACAAAATGGTACAAATAAAGTACAGCACATGCAACAACTGTTGTAACTGGGATACTATGACAAATATATCACTTTTTTCCCCATGAATAAATGACTGACCCTTTAGAATGAAAGCTGTATCATATACTTGGATAATTATATGAGCAATACCATGCTCATAGCCATGCGAAACGCCTCTATGGGCTGCAGCGTTAATTTTGCGCGGATAAAATTAAACACTTATTTCACATATACTGTCATTGAATAAATAAAGCACTTTTCAAGTACCTTTTACATAAATATGGCTGTTTTCAAGGGGTTTCAAGCACTTTAAGAACCTTGCACGAACCCTGCAAGTTGACAAAAAGACTGAATCCAGTATTTAGTGATAGTATAGGAAATGTATAAGCAATTTAAAAGGCCAGTCAAGGATTTACAGCTCAACACAACTGTAATTAAAGGCTTTTTAGATGACATGCTGTCACAAGTCTATCACAAATGCTTTTATGTCCCTACCAATGTCAAAATCAAACCTACGCCCTTGCATATTATGAATATGAACCTCAAAGACAGAGTGAAGATATTTGAACTCACCTTCAAGATCAACGCCATGCTTGTGCGCCAGGTAAAGAACATTATCGCCAACTTTCCCCTTGACTGGAATCCTCTGTCCAGAACGGTCGATATACACAACATTAACACTAGAGTAAAGGATTAAATACATCAGTCAGTCCAGCAGTACAGTTTAAGTGTATCGACACAGCAGGGTCTGTAAACTCACACATGCTCGTGTCTGTCCTCCTCAGGTGAGCTGCTGTCTTCACTCTGACACACACCTGACGCACACAAACACACAGTTACGCAAACTACTAATACGCCATCAGCGGCTGATGTGTGTGTATGTGTAAAGGACGCACCGATGCTGGTCTGCAGGCGCCTGTTGGGAGATGAAAACCCGTCGACAGCTCGTCCAACAGCGACTCCCGTACAAACCTTTAACCGGTGAAGCGGGCAGATGCTGCAGACCGGAGAAACTCGGACGAACCGCTGAGTGAAACTCACGCCCGCCCGGACCGCTGCGGACGCCGCCATGACACTGTTGTGATCACGTGACCTGTGCTGGCCAATAGCAGACGAGACGTGATGAAGTCACGATGTAATTTGGATGTTTGGATGGAATTAAGAAATACACAAATAATCCTATTAAAGATTTATTGTACATTGACAATGCAATCATTAAAAACTGCTTACAAAAATGATACACCTGTAACCACATTGTATCAAGATTTATCAGTTTGCACAAAGAAAACAGAAACAACAGATCCTTTTATTTTTATTTTGTTTTTTTTAAAAGAATTATTTAGTATTTAATTTTCCTCTACTTCTCTTGCTGTTCATATTAGCTGGAAAACTGCATATTTCGACTGATTTTGATCATTTGGCAAATCTTTCAATATTTTTGAAAGAGTATTAAGAAGTAAATGGAACTGAGTTTCTTTGGCTTAGTGAGTATCCTAAATAATTTCTAAATAATTACTTTTATAAGATAATAGTTATCTCACTCTCTTCTTCTCTGTATCTCCTCTGTTTGCTTATCTAGTTTTACTAGTTTTGTGTATTTTTTTGTGATGTTTATTCCTCATTTAGGCATATAAATCGCTTTATAAAAACGTCTACTAAATGAATACATCTAAATGTAATAAATAATATTAAATAGACATTAAATAATATTGAAGATATTTGAAAATGTAAAAAAAAATGCATTATTGCTTAACTCATTGATGTATTTATTTAAAATTTACTATGCAATTCTATATGATTTTTTTTTTTTTTCTTTATTCATAGTTAATTGAGAGCAAAAAAATAAGATTTTTTTTTACAATGAAACGGAAGTACAAATGTAGGGCAGGCCTTGATTTTGTCTGTGGGGAATTGATTGGATGGTTGGATGATTGTGGTTTGCTATTGGTGGATCTCATGTGAGTGACAGGTTGCCCCACCCTCGTCATCAGAGAAGAGATGTCGCTGTTATTCTGATTCAAGATTACGAAGCACATGAAATTAATAAAATAATGATGTGCACGGATAAGTCATTTATATTTAACACTGCAAATGTTCCATAAAAAAAACAAGAATTGTCAAATTTGATTTCATACTAGTCTAGTGTTATTTGCAGCATCATCCGCCAGAGGGTGCCGAACAACAAACAGCCAAAGGTATAAATGAAAGAGAGTGAAACTGATTTTCATATTTATGTCAATTTATCCTAACCAATAGAATAGCCATATATAATGTTTATTCACCTAAAGAGCGTCTTACACGGTATACCGTAAGCTTTTCATGAGAGCTATTGGTGGATCTCATGTGAGTGACAGGTTGCCCCGCCCTCGTCATCAGAGAAGAGATGCTGCAAGAGGACATTAATCTGATTCAAGATTATTAAAACAATAATGGTGTGCACCGATTAATCATTTATAATAAACACTGCAATATTCCATAAAAAAACAAGAATTGTCCATTTTAATTTCACAGTGTTTTTATAGTTTACAAGTCTAGCTGTATTTACAGCATCATCCGCTAGAAGGCGCCGAACACAAAACAGCCAAACGTGTGAATGAAAATGCAGGAAACAGATTTTCATCACTATTAACACACTCACTATATGCTTTTAACCTCTGGTTTACTGTTCCCCATCTCACAAGCTCTATATGAGCAGTCACTTTGCTACTTTTGTTGTTTTTAGGAATGCTATGGTTTACAGTAGTGGTTAAACTTGGTATGAGGGACACTGGTATGAAATTTGATATAGTTTTATATAAATTAAACTTTATTGACATTTCCTATATCAATATACTAACCAATAGAATAGCCTTAACTTATGCTTAATCACATAAAGAGCATCTTACATAGTATACCGTAAGCTTTTCTTGAGATCTTGCTGCCTCTTACTTTCACACAAGAACTATTTTAGAAGCTGTCATTAAAACATTGAGAACATAATGAGGGAAATCAGCAACAGTGTGTATTATTTTTCTACATGTTTGTTTTAGATCAATTACAGATCATTTTGTATTTTTAAATTATACAGTAATTGCTTTTTTCAATATATACATTTCCTCACACCAATACATAAAATTGTATTGATACATTTGAAGAGTAAGTATTTGTAATATTGTAACAAAACTTTGTAATGTATTTGTGCCCATCTAATTACAAACCATTTCATTTTCAGACTAACTGGACCTACTCAAATGATGCTTAAGCTTTTCTGTCTGTTTCACTTTTTTTTATCCACACTTTATAATAATAATAATAATAATAATAATAACTTTATTTTCATATAGTGCCTTTAAAGGAGAACTCGGCAACTCTAGCGAACTCTAGCCACTTCTTCGCTGATTTTCCCTTTTGTTGTCGCATGTTTTCCCACGAGCTCCCCCTATAGCTGTGGGGGGGGCGGATATTTCACAACACGGTCATAAAAAACTCACTTGCAGCGGCCTCCTTCCCCTCTCTACCACTGCTCATGTGTGTTTGTTTTGATCAGAGCAAGCCAACTGTATCGTGTGGAGCTATGTCTACCGAGGTGGGTAATCTGGTAATACATCATACAAGCGTGTGTGTTTATGTAGAATTGCCGTAAAGCAATTCGTGTTTCGCGCTCGTTCTCGTTCTCGCTTCTCACGAGACTTCCAATTTCTATTTTGCCGGGACGGTAGTCCCCAAGTTGCAAGGTTGGTTTTCCACCTGGGAACGCTGGGGGGAGCGGGTAAAGTCACCAATATCACTAGAACAGGTTGTTTAACCATCCAAATGATTTCTAGACAGTTTTATTAAGTTAAAAAAGTTACCAAGTTCTCCTTTAAAGCAGCTTCTCAGAGCGCTTTACATAATAGAACAAATTAAAATAAAACACACACAAGAGAAAAATAAATAAAGATAAAATAAAATACAATTAAAAAGTCAAGTAAAAGCTAACCTAAAAAAAAATGTTTAAAATGAGATTTAAAATTACTTAGAGTCTGTGCATCTCTGATATTTGGAGGGAGAGCATTCCAAAGCCTAGGAGCATAGGATGAGAAAGTCCTGTCCCCTACAGTACGCAACCGAGTCTGCGGGACTGCCAATAGACCAGTTTGTGAAGAGCGTAAATGACGATTGGGTGTGTATAAAGTTAAAAGTGAAGACAAATACTGAGAGGCCAGACCATGCAGTGCCTTATATACACTTTAACTTATTTTCTAACCAGTTGGTCTCTAACTCATTTTGTAGTTCAATAAATTAACTTATAAACAGTTTCTAAATTATGACAACCACACCCTTTGACCTTGAATTCAACTCTGCACAGCTGCTTATTCACACACACACATAACTCTGCAACGCTCTCCAGCCTAACACTCACAGTACTACAGTGTCAATACTATAAGACATCATATAAATGTTATTTTCATTGTATTATAAAAACAATTCATATGAAACAGTTACATAATTGCCTATATATAAATAAACAAAATAATAAACCATTCTATGTAATAAATTAGCTAAATACGTCAAACAATGAGGCAGGGTAATTGCATTATTATGCATATTACACAACAATATGTAACTGATATTCATTCACTGACTCCAATCAGCAATTCAGTAACAGCGTCCAGTCAGAATTTCTCTACACAAAACCTGACGACACTCATCGGATCTCTCTGGATGATCAGGATATGGTTGATCCTCAAACACGTGTCATATTTCTGTTCTCCTCAGACAGAATGAGACAAGTGTCTGCTGTGTTTGGATCCTGTATGAGATACCTAGTATCTGAAGACCAGAAGAGAGAACAAATCAACATTAACCACAGATATGAGTGTGTGCTAACATACCTGTGTCATATTCCAAGATTTAAACTATAAAAACACACACATTTAATTAACGAGGATATTAATTATAATAAACAAATTATAAATGTTACATTATTAGTACATAAAGACATACCAGATTTCTGTAGTTTATAGATAAAGCTAATTAAGCAATATCACATGAGCAAGAAGGAAAAAACAGCACCTGTCTAATGCTTGTTTATAAGAAATAGTGAAGACGAATGGAAGAACCGTGTGTGTAAGACCCAAAACGTGTGTTAGCTTGTCAAAATGATCCCTTGATGGCAAAGTCAATGAAGCTTGAGAAGAAGATCCAGAGTCAAAACATGGAAGCACCTCAATTGTATGGGAGTATTTTTACCAAATAAGAAATCCATTGCTTTTGAGAAAAGGAGAACTCCGCTCAATTTTAACATTGAGCTCATTTTTTTGTACATTTGGAGTACTGTCAATACAGAGAACAACGACAAAAATCGGTGTTGCCTACACCGTGTTACCCTCTTTTTAAAATTTGCACCCTGTTGACTTCAATAGGGCATGTTATAAACCTGCTTTTAGCCTACAATAGACTGCCACATGAAATAAGCTTTTGTTTGCCAATTTTGCTCATATGTTAAATATAGTATGTTTTGTCAAAAATAAAGTCATCAAATAATACGTTTTGTATACTTTAGTTTTTACAAAGAAAGATTACACTTGAATTATTGTTGTAATTGTAACCTTTTTAATAAAAAATATATATTAACAAGGTAGATGTAAACAAACTATTAAAAGGTAAATCTATTTTTTTTCTTTAAATAATTTGTATTGTGTTTTATTAGTGACAAATTTGGGGAGAGGATAAATATTCCAAAACTGAAAATACAGTATGAGAATTAACTGCACAATTACTAGACATGTTTACCTTGGATATTATACAATTTGCAAGCACAATTGTGGAAAAATAAAAAAAATTGTGATGCTTCCAACTGTGAACCAATTTGGTAGTGTGTGTATATATATATATATATATATATATATATATATATATATATATGTGTGTGTGTGTGTGTGTGTATGCATATATATATATATATGTGTGTGTGTATGCATATATATATATATGTGTGTGTATATATATATATATATATATATATATATATATGTGTGTGTGTGTATGTATATATATGTAAATGTGTGTGTGTGTGTATATATGAAGAGTTCAGATGCAAAAGCCTCTAAATGCCATCTGAAATTTTCTTCTAGAATGATCATTTTTATGAAGCTTGTATATTTAAGTTAGCTATAGGTGACACACCTGAATGAATGGCTCATTAACCCTCTGAGGTCTGAGCTGTTTTCTGGGCCCTGGAGGTGTTCTGACATGCTCTGACATTTCTGGTTATATCTGTTACTTGTGACATTTTCATGGCTAAAGTCTAATTACACTGTATTCAGCACAAACTCTGCTACAATAATATATCAACAGCATGTATGTAAAAGTTTGTAGTTTTGAGATAATGACATTTATGCGTGGTTTTTGAAAATACAAAAAAAAATTCTCACTGAAATAAGGCCATGAAACCCATACTGATTATTTCTTCACAAGACTTTTGAAAATTGTATGACGTAGCCTAGAATATTTGCTGCAAAACTATGTGAAAATCACCCTGACTGCTCATTCAGATAAGACAATATATTGATTTAAAATTTTTACGACGTGTTTTGCGTGAAAAAGCCTTATGCGAGAGCTCATTAATATGTAAGCTTTTCTCACCTGAGAAAGACAAAGAACCTCCCCTAACGGCCCTATTAGGAGCTATCAGGCACCTATCATTCTGAGCAACCTTGCACAATACTGTAAATGAGGAGATTTAAAAAAGAATGGCTTTTAAATTGTTTGGATTTATTTACAACACAACATAGTCCAAAGATACACAACAAATGCCAAAAAAGCACTTCAAAGACAGAGACCTTTGTGCCATTCCTAAAAACACTGTACATACCTTTCATTTCCAAGATTTTCACTTTACCATGTTCACGTACTGAGACTCATGTGAATGTTGAAGTCCTCAGTGGCATCTGGGACCTGAAAAAAAAAGTGAACATACTGATATCAAGAAAAAGGCCTGCACGATTTTGGAAATAAATATTAGATTTTTCTGGTTAAAATTGCTTTTTAAAATTCCTTTTTAAAATTCACAGAATACACACACACGTTTCCAACGATATATAATAAAATGAACACCAGGTTTGTTGTGCCTTGTAGGCATAAGGTATATGCGCAGTGCGGATAAAATAATAATAACAATAAATAACCTATAGCAGCCTATAAATCTTTTTTCAGTATTTCAGTAACAACTAAGCTAGAGAAAAATATATTGATTATCATGTTACTTCAAATGTTTCCATCCGTTATGATGATATGAAATGAGATAATAATAAAAACATGAAGCCGTTTGGTGCGTTTTGCTTTCATCCAAAATATGATACATTCAAACGCGATCGCTTGCAAAATATGATACATTCAAACGCGATCGCTATCAAAAATATGATACATTCAAACGCGATCACGCTCAAATATAAAACATTATGGTTACCATAAACATATCTATGTTTGAGCAGATATCCACAAACACAGTAAACACGGGTCTAAATATTATAATATTCCCCATATATCTAGCAACAGTTCAACTGCAACGTGACATTTATGCAACAATAACAAACTAGGCTATGTAAGAATTTCTTACCTTATCTTTCTTGTCTTCAGATCGCGTTCTTCTTCTTCTGAGGTAGCCTAAATCCAATGTAAGCTCAGGCACGTCTTTCAAACTCGACGAAAAGTGAAGTGAAGTGTTTTGTTGTTGAGGTAACGAGCGCGTTCGCGTTCCATGTGGAGATTTGCATGTGAATATCTTTTGCGCGAGTAGGCGTGGCCAAATTAACTGTAATGAGCAAGCGTTTGAGAAGCTGGACATCTTGTTGGTTTTATACAAATTACGTAAACAGAGAATATTTGTTTTCGTTTTGAATCCGATTATTTAAAAGTACACACTTAAATGTTTATAAAGGTATATGGCTCATAAATGTGTGACAAGTATTCGCTGAGTTTTGTTTCAGTTTATAGACGTGCTCAAGAAAAAAAAGTTCACCGCGACAGAGAGGCAGAACGCACACCCTGTTTATTTTCTTTATTTTACAAAAGCACAATGTTTTGATTTGATTGTAAGTGGACACATACAAAAGGAGAAATATCACAGATTCTTTTTTTATATTTCTTTTTTCTGTATGACCATAAATGATGGAGTAATTTAAGTTTATAGTGCTAAAATGTGGAGAAAATCCGGCAAAACGCGCCCGCGCGTTTGCCGACCTCAGAGGGTTAAGTATGCAGGGGCATTGTCTCATCAGGTGTGAACTACTAAATATGCATGATCGTTTACGCCCCATCCGCATATTGCCTTTCCAAACTAAAAGTGTTTCACAAAACTTAAATCAATGTATCGTTTTATGTGAATGATTAGGCAGGGTGATTTTCACACCATTTAGAAGAAAAAACTCTAGGCAACGACATCCATTAGTCAAAAGTCTTATTGACACATATTAAGTATGTGTTTTGTGGCCTTATTTCTGAAACTTTCATTTTTAGTTTTTTCAATAACCATGCATAAACATCATTCTCTCAAAAATGAAAACATGTACATACATGTGGCTCACATATTATGGTAGTCCTGTTTGTGCTAAATGGAGTGTATTTTTTTTTTGCTATTGATATGTTTATAAGCAACTGAAAAAAAGCACAAATGTCAGGGCATGTCAGAACATCTCAAGGACCCCAAAAACACACCAGACCCCAGAGGGTTAATAAAAAAAACCTCTGCCATTTCTTCACAAGTTCTTTTAAATGTCACTTTGTATTTAAGAAACACGTGCCCTTTAGTCAGAATTCAAATGAGCCATTTTAATCTAGATTAATTCCAAGATTACAGTGAGATTAATCTGATTTAAAAAAATTAATGTATGCCCACCACTAAAAATAAGTAATCTTTTCCTTCATGCATCTCTACTTCAGACCCTTTCGACGTTTTACTCCACTGTACACTTGTAGATGGTAAGACTGAAAAACAAAAATGAATCTTGTCAATCACAAGATGAGATGAATCTTTCTGCTCAACATACTTGAGTTTGTTCAGTGTGCAGTTTGGATCCTTCAGTAGATCAGAGAGCATCTTGACTTCTGATTTTCCCAGGTGATTTTTTCTCAGTCCCAGCTCTCTCAGGTGTGAGGGGTTTGAACGCAGAGCTGAAGCCAGATAACCACAGCCTTCATCTGTCACCTTACAGTGACACATTCTACAAACATAGACAGAAATAAAGAAGATATATGAGACATTAGAACTCACAACAAAAGCTTGTTAAATCTTTTGAATAATTACCCATCCATTTAATATAAACTGATAAGAGTTTAATATTTTCCATTTCATAAACTATAAGTTCTGCTGAAAGGAGAATATGGTTCTGATCACCAGTTGATCTATACAGCCATCTACCAGATACCGAGGATCATAAGCACATAGATTTGTATCTCCTAAAAGAAATAGCCATGTTCGAGTAAGTTTGAGTTTTAGGTTCTGAGTAAATGAAGTGCTGTTGACAGTCACACATTCTATACAACAATATCCTTCTTTTCATTTTGACTCTTATACACACATATACAAAATTAATGCATTAAAGAATTTACTTAACATTAAATATATCGTTATCATTAATAATACTTCAATATACTGAATGAATGAATCTCAAACCTCAGTATTTCCAGCTGACAAGTTTGGCTCTTCAGTCCAAAAGAGAGCAGCTTCACTCCTGAATCATGCAAGTCATTGTTACTCATGTCCAGCTCTATCAGACGGGAGTTTGATGATTGTAGAACTGATGCAACAATTTCACAGCTCTGGCCAGTGAGATTACAGCGTTCCAACCTGAACAGAATAATAAAAAACTGAATAATTACAAATTCATTTTTTATTTATTGATTAAATTGGGATTATCATTTTTGAAAGATACTTGTTATTTTGAAAATAAAGGTGAATTTTGATTGTCAGCAAAGTTATCTCTACAGCCAGATAAAGTAGTAAAGATGAAAACTTACATATGTTAACATTAAAACACAATGTCATAAAACAGTTTAAACATAGTTAAACATAAATTTGTAAACATGAAACTGTAGTCTTATCCTTTGAATTTAAACCTCTTGTTTTCCGGTGAGGGACTAAATCTTGATACACACGCATCATGAAAAATCATGCAACACATCTAAAAGAATATACTAAAGCTAAATATACTACAAAGTTTTGTAGTTTTTTTTTTTTTTTTTGTAGGACAGTTTTATTGAAAACGTACTTGGTTACTTACGTAACCTCGGTTCCCTTAGAGATAAGGGAACGAGTACTGCGTTGCAAACGCTGTGGGAAAACTCCTTTTCTCGAGAATATTGAAGCCTTTATTTTAAAACGCATTGCTGCAGCATAAGCGAGAGCATCAGGCTCGCGCGAGCTAGCTGATAGGCTATGCTGCATGCAACTGCACGAACCAATGGCGAGAGAGCAGAGGCGCACGAACCAATCAGAGAGCTTGGCGCCCTGCCATACTCGAGCGCGCCAGATAGGGCGTGGCAGAAGAGTATAAATACAGAGAAATCTCGCCATAAAACAGGTCTAATCGACTGAACGAAAATACCTGATGTTCGAGGATAGCACGGCAGGGCAACGCAGTACTCGTTCCCTTATCTCTAAGGGAACCGAGGTTACGTAAGTAACCAAGTACGTTCCCTTACGAGAACGTTCTCTCGTACTGCGTTGCAAACGCTGTGGGAACACTTTTTAAAACGCCGTGCTAAGTCTCGTGGCTACTCTAATCCAGGAATTTCCGGGATAGAAAGTAGCCAGAATACCACAGACCAGAACATCGGGTCTAAAGATACTTGGTGTGTACATAGGCTAGGGCGAAAGGGGCCAGCCCATGTAAAGTTCCCATACAACTTAGAAATTTAACCCGGATCGGAGAGCCGAGGTTAGATTGAGAGAACCCGTGCTTGTAAAGCAGGGACCTCTAAGTTATAAAATCTCGCAAATGTGGACGGAGCTGACCAGCCTGCCGCCGCACAAATGTCTTCAATAGAGACACCACTAGTCCAAGCCCACGAGGAGGCGATGCCTCTCGTGGAGTGAGCTCTGACACCCATGGGGCAAGGAAGGCCCAGTGAGGTGTATGCTAAAGCAATAGCATCAACTATCCATCTGGATAGCGTGAGTTTCGTGACCGGCAACCCTTTGGTTCGGCCCCCGAAACAGACAAAGAGCTGTTCGGACTGCCTAAACGAGGCCGAACGCTCCAAGTATAATCTCAACGCTCTAACAGGGCAGAGCGTATGAGCATCACTGTCTTCTCCCGAAACTGGGAGGGCCGACAGCGAAATTACCTGCGCTCTGAACGGAGTAGAGAGCACCTTAGGCACGTAACCGTGTTTTGGCTTCAAAAGGACTTTAGAGTCGTTGGGGCCAAACTCAAGACAGGAAGCGCTTATGGAAAGCGCATGTAAGTCCCCTACTCTTTTGACTGACGCCAGTGCCAGTAACAGAGCAGTTTTCAGGGAAAGGGACTTTAGGTCCGTGGACCCCAAGGGTTCAAAGGGGGGTCCCTTGAGGGCCCGTAGAACCAGAGAAAGATCCCAGGCCGGCACTGAGGGAGGCCGAGGCGGGTTGAGCCTCCTGGCTCCTTTAAGGAAGCGAACAATAAGGTCGCATTTTCCCAGAGAAGAGCCAGCCACCAAAACGTGAAAAGCCGCGATGGCTGCCACGTACACTTTGAGTGTGGACGGGGAACGTCCCGCGTCCAACAGCTCCTGGAGAAAGGAAAGAACCAACGGTACTTCACAAGAGTGAGGGTCGAGGTTTCGAGCCTGACACCAGCTGGAAAACACTGACCATTTAAGGTGGTAGAGACGTCTAGTAGACGGAGCTCTAGCCTCCAGAATAGTATTCAGGACGCCCTCTGGGAGGTCCTGGGGTAGCCGTTGAGCGGCCAGGCATGAAGGGCCCACAAGTCGGGACGGGGGTGCCATATCCTTCTGTTCGCTTGAGCCAATAAGTCGCTCCTCAGAGGAATTGGCCAAGGGTCTGAAACTGACAGCTGCATCAGCTCTGGGAACCAAGATTGGGACCGCCAGAGAGGAGCTATCAAGAGGATCGCACACCCCGTGTTCCTGATCCGTTCGATGACCTGAGGCAGCATCGAGACCGGAGGAAACGCGTAAAGGGGACGATTGGGCCAGTCGTGGGCCAGCGCGTCCTTTTTCTTCGAAAAGAAGATTGGGCAGTGACAGTTGTCTTCTGAGGCGAAGAGGTCTACCTCTGCCTGTCCGAAGATTTCCCATAATAGGAGAACTGTCTGGGGGTGGAGAGACCATTCCTCTGGGGGAACGTTGCCCCGAGAGAGCATGTCTGCTCCTGTATTCAACGTGCCCGGCACGTGAGCTGCTCTGAGCGAGCGCAGATTGGTCTGAGCCCAAAGTAGCAGCTGGGTAGCTATGGCGAGCAGATTGCGGGATCTGAGACCGCCCTGGCGATTTATGTAGGACACCACTGACATGTTGTCCGTCCGGACCAAGATATGGTGTCCTGCCAGGTGTGGAAGGAAGGTTTTTAGGGCCAGAAAAACTGCTCTCATCTCGAGGTAGTTTATGTGTAGGCGTTTCTCCGAGCTCGACCAGAGGCCGGAGGCAGGCCTGCCCTCGTACAGGGCTCCCCAACCTGAGTTGGAGGCATCTGTCGAAATGACCCTCCTTTCTGAGACCACTCCCATGCTCACGCCCTGCTGATACCAGCTGGCGTTCATCCAAGGGGCCAGTGCTAGAATGCAATGCTGGTCCACCCTGATGTTCAGGATACCTGTACGCCAAGCGTGAGGGGGTACCCGAGGTGCTAGCCACAGCTGAAGAGGACGCATGCGCAGTAGACCTAGTTGGAGTACTGAAGCTGCCGAAGCCATAAGGCCCAAAATCCTCTGATACGTTCGAAGGGGTACATGAGTGCCCTTCGTGAACGACGCGGCGAGCTGTTGGATTGAGAGAGCGCGGGTAGAAGTGGGCCACGCTCTCATAAGTACGGAGTCTAGAACTGTTCCCAGGAACGTGATACGCTGACTGGGGGACAGAATACTCTTGGAGAAGTTCACCCTGAGCCCCAGGCATTCTAAATGACTGAGAAGCCAGGCTTTGTGAGTATTGGACTCCGCCTCTGACTGAGTCAAAATGAGCCAGTCGTCGAGGTAGTTCAGGATGCGCATTCCCCGCTGTCTCAGGGGGGAGAGAGCTGCATCCATGCATTTCGTGAACGTACGAGGTGCCAGTGCCAGTCCAAAAGGTAGAACTGTGTACTGGTATGTCTGCCCCTCGAAGGCGAATCTCAAGAATGGCCTGTGGTGGGGGTTCACTTGGATGTGAAAGTACGCGTCTTTTAGATCCACTGAAAAGAACCAATCGCCTGGGCGAATTTGCGCCAGGATGTGTTTGGTTGTAAGCATTCTGAACGGCCGTGTCATGAGGGCTTTGTTCAGATGCCTGAGATCTAAAATGGGTCTTAAGCCGCCGTCCTTCTTCGGAACGAGGAAGTAACGGCTGTAAAACCCTGACTCGCTTAGTGCAGCGGGAACTCTCTCGATAGCCCCCTTTGCCAGCAGACCCTGTACTTCGGTGCGGAGGACATGAACTAGTGTGCTCCTTACTGAAGTTTGAATAACCGCTCGAAAGCGTGGTGGTCTGCGGGAGAACTGAAGCGAGTAACCGCGCTTTATGATGTTCATTACCCACTCTGAGACTCCGGGTATGGCCTGCCATGCCAGAGCCCGATGAACCAGAGGTATGATCATATCTGAAGACTGAGCGCCCGGAGACGGGGGCTCGACTAGACATGAAAGTGAAATTTTGCTCGATTTGTGCTTTTTGTGGGTCGCTGTTAAAACAGCGTTTGTGTGCAGAGGTGCATGACAGATAGCAGGCCCTATTTCTGCATTTAAAACTACTCCAGCCGCCTGAACTGAAGAGGGGGCTGTGAGCAGTGTTCGAGCGATCTTCGGGGCTGGTCCGGCCGCGGCGGGACATGAACCCCTCTTTCTGCCGGTTAGGACGGCTTCTTCGGCTCGAGGTCGAGCGTGAGCTTCGGTCTGGGTCCCTGGCGCTTAGGGAAAGGGTAACGTTTCGCTGGCTTTAAGCGCTGACCGGTCTCAGCCGCTGGGCGGGGCTGATGAACCTGAGGAACTGACTTCTCTGGCCGCGGCGCGCTCTTGGGACGCCGTGAAGCCGAGCTGGAGCGTTTGGGGAGAAAGTGCTTCATAGCACTAGAAGCCTTCTGTGCTTCGGTGAAGCGCTCCGCGAAGCCGCTGACAGATGGGCCGAAGAGACCAGATGTGGAGATCGGAGAGTCTAAGAAGGCGGTTCTATCTGCGTCCTTGATCTCCGTCAAGTTAAGCCACAGGTGGCGCTCAAGCACAATCAAACTGGCCATGCTGCGGCCGAGAGCTTGAGCGGTGGTCTTCGTGGCCCGAAGCGCCAAGTCTGAAGCGCTACGGAGGTCTTTCAGGGTGTCCGGGAAAGGGCCTGACTCATCCATGGAGCGGAGGAGTTTGGCCTGGAACGCCTGAAGTGTGGCCATGGCGTGAATCCCCGAGGCAGCTTGGCCAGCGGTGGCGTAGGCACGGGCGGCCAAAGCTGAAGTGGCCCTGCAGGGCTTAGACGGCAGCGTCATCTTAGACCTCCAACTGCCTGCAGTGGGAGGACATAAATGGACGGCGACCGCTTCTTCGATGGGGGGAAGAGACACGTAGCCCTTCTCTTCAGCGCCGTCGACAGAGGAGAGGGTGTGAGAAGCGGAAGTGCGCGTTCGCGCTGAAAAGGGCGCGCGCCAGCTTTTAGTGAGCTCCTCGTGGACCTCCGGCAGAAAAGGAGCGGCGCGCTGACGGGGGGCCTGTTGGCGGCCCGGCAGGTACCACTCGTCGAGGCGGCCTCTTGCAGGTTCAGCTGGGGAAAGCCAGTTGAGTCCTAGTTCGTCGACAGCGCGAGACATGACACGGAAAAGTTCGGCGTCGATGTTCGCACGTGTGTCAGGACGATCGCTCAGAGAAGAGGGGGCGGGGTCCACAGAGCCCGACCATTCCTCGCTCTCGGATGCCGCCACAGAAACAGCGTCATCCTCATCCGCCGATCCGCCAAAAGAAACGAGTCCCGCCGCTTCGAGAGAGGGGCGTTGGTCGCTTCTCACGAACAGAACCGGGGATTGGGAGGCGGGTGAAGCACGCGGGGAGAGACCCGGCGTGAGCTCTTCAACCTCACCGCTTTTGGGGATCCTCTGATCTCGTCGCTTCTTCCTACGGGGCTCGTGGGGCGCCGAAGACGGAAGTGAAGCGGGTTCGCCCTCTGAAGTAGCGAGGGCGAGACGTGACCGGAGAACCGCCATGGTCATGCTGTCGCAGTGTGGACAGCCGCCTTTAGTGAGCGCTGCCTCGGTGTGCTCAGGACCGAGACAGACCGCGCACAGTGTGTGTCTGTCAGACACATGCAGGGAAACCCCGCAGGACTCGCAAACAGACATTTGAAACAACGCTGTTCGCGCGCTGTGAAAACAGCGGTATGCTCTTTTAGATAGTGCAAAAAGGATACTCGTCGGATGCCACAGGGAAACGCTCAGCCGGCGATCTGCGAGGATGATCTGCCAAAACCTGAAGCTGTTCCGCTGAAGGGCTTCTCAACGACGAGCGGCTTCTCTCTGGAGATTTCAGCGAAGAGGTGAGTCTCGAAGCTGAAGGAGATTAGATCTGTTTTATGGCGAGATTTCTCTGTATTTATACTCTTCTGCCACGCCCTATCTGGCGCGCTCGAGTATGGCAGGGCGCCAAGCTCTCTGATTGGTTCGTGCGCCTCTGCTCTCTCGCCATTGGTTCGTGCAGTTGCATGCAGCATAGCCTATCAGCTAGCTCGCGCGAGCCTGATGCTCTCGCTTATGCTGCAGCAATGCGTTTTAAAATAAAGGCTTCAATATTCTCGAGAAAAGGAGTTTTCCCACAGCGTTTGCAACGCAGTACGAGAGAACGTTCTCGTAAGGGAACCAGAGTTATGCAGTAAAGCTGCAGTCTACAGCAATGACAATAGCGAGAACGAGACAACTGCATAAACATAAACAGGCAGTAGTCCGGGCAGGCAGCAAACCTAAATAGTCCAAAAGTAAGCAGAGTTCAGGGCAGGTAGTAAACAAAAATAATCCAAAAGGCAGACGACAGAGAATCAAATACGAGTAACAGTCCAAATTAAACACAGGTATAACAATCCACAATGAATAAATGCTCAGAAAAGATCACAGAGGCAAATCAAGACTTTGCAAAATGGTGGGGGTGTGATCTGCTTAAGCAGTGTGTGTGTGTGTGTGTGTGTGTGTGTGTGTGTGTGTGTGTGATGAAATACAGATGAGAGTGCAATCATTCCCAGGAATGAGGGCCTATGGGAAATTAAGTCCCAATGAGAAAGTCAATATTTGGGTGATGGCTCCCTCTGGTGGTGCGAAGGAGCAATGCGGGATCCTCACTTGTAACAGTCATCTTGCTTACAGTGATATTGGAGGACCAAATTTAGTATTTTTAATAAAATATACATGTACAGGCAAATAGATGAACCCAGAATATGAACACAATGTGCAAAGAGTCATGTAAATTGTTTTCCCATAGGAAACCATTATAAAGAAAAACAATTAACATGCATTTAGCGCACTGAATTCAAATTCTGGGTTCAAATTCATCTGTTTGCCTGTATATATTATGCATCATCAATATGGTGTATACTGAATTTCATATAATAAAATTGCTATCTATGTGCATTAAGGCATGTTAAGCATTTCCATATTAAACATTTTAGAACGTCCCAGTGTTTTTAGTGATTGAAATACTGAGGTGGGTGTTGTATAAGGATTGAATGAATCACAAACCTCAGTGTTTTCAACTGACAACTCTTCAGTCCACCAGAAAGCAGCCTCACCCCTGAGTCACGCAGGCTATTCCAACTCATGTCCAGCTCTATCAGGGGTGAGTTTGGTGTCTGCAGGGCCAAAGCCACAGTTTCACAGCAGGTGTCATCGAGAAAACATGAGGAGAGTCTGTAAAAACAGGATATTTGTCCATGGCATTTATAGTGTGTTTATCTTGTAGGATAAGTGTTTGTAGTAAGAGTGATATATGTCATGTTCCTGTATGCTGGAAGTGATGTGACAGTCAAGTGACAATAACTTTCAAACATATGTCTATAAAATCATTGTTTAGAAAATCTTTAGAAAATACAGATTTTACTTTCCAAAATCAATTAAAAAAAAATATATACTTCACACTGCATCTTAGGCTATCATTTATTTACAGAGTTAAAAACTCTGATTAAACAGCTATCAACAAGTTTCTTACTCTGCTTTTCTGCAGCATCTCACAGCTGGCAGAAGATTCATTTGGCCTCCAGATCCAGTATTGTACATACTCAGGTTGAACTCATCCAGCACCTCCTCTGACATCAGCAATATGTAAGCAATCAATGAGCACATGGAAGACGAGAGTGTTCTTTCTGGAGATGATCTAAAGTATCTTTGTATTTCTGTATAAAATGAACTGTCATTGAGTTCCAGTAAGCAGTAGAACAGGTTGACTGAAACTTCATGTGAGATGTCCCGCTTTTGTAATAGTTCTGTAATGTGCTCAGTTATTTCTGTGACGCTGTCTTTGCTGTCTTCAGTGTGTGTGAACAGGCCTCTGAGCATGTTTTGATTGGACTCCAGTGAAATGCCCAGCAGAAACCGTAAAAATAGGTCCAAATGTCCTTTCTGACTTTGCATGGCTTTCTTAACAGCTTTCTTTAGTAAATTATGTAAACCAACATTTTTGGGGGTTTTGTATCTTTTAAACAGAGGGAGTAACAGTTTTTTTGTTTTTTCACTAAAAAACTCCAGTTCATCCATGTTCTTGTTCAGGTAGCAGAGGAACACATGCAATGCAGCGAGGAACTCTTGAACAGTTAGATGAACAAAGCAGAAGACCTTCACCTCATGACGTCCAGCTTCTTGCTGAAATATCTCAGTGAGCATTCCTGTGGACTCAAAGTCTTCACTCACATCAATCCCACATGCTTTCAGATCCTCCTCATAGAACACTATGTTTTCCTTCTTCAGTTGTTCAAACGCTAGCTTAGCTAACTTCAAAATCATTTCTTTATTGGAATCTAAGAGCTTGGTACGTTCTCTTTCTGTTTTTCTGTCAAACTTCTGGCTCTTCATGTTCATCTGTATCAGCAGGAAGTGGATGTACATTTCAGTGAGTGTCGTGTTGATGTTCTCTACATTGTTCCCAATGGAGATGTCCTGAAGAACAGTGGCTGTGATCCAACAGAACACGGGAATGTAACACATGATGTAGAGACTACGAGATTTCTTAATGTGTGAGATTATTCTGGAGGCCTGAGTCTCATCTTTGATTCTCTTTCTGAAATACTCCTCCTTGTGCTGGTCAGTGAATCCTCGTACCTCAGTGAACAACCCTACACACTCCGGAGGGATCTGATTGGCTGCTGCTGGTCGTGATGTCACCCAGACGTGAGCTGATGGAAGCAGAGTCCCGTTCACCAGACTTGAAAAAAGTTCATCTATAGATGATCGCTCCTCAAAGCTTTCAATTTCACTGTCAAAATCCAAAGTCAGTTGACTCTCATCCAGTCCATCAAAGATAAATGCAAGCTTACAACTATATATCTTACATATCTTTGCTTTTTCCAGGTCCTTCAGTTCAGAATTAAATTTCTGTAGAATCTCATGCAGACTGATCTCTCTGACTTTAATGCAGTTAATCTTTCGGAACGGAAGCAGGAAAACACAGTCTATATCCTGATTGGCTTTTCCTTCTGCCCAGTCCAGAATGAACTTGTGCACTGAGACCGTTTTTCCAATGCCAGCAATGCCTTTGGTCAGCACAATCTTTTTCTTATTTTTATTCTGACTAAATACATCATTGCATTTTATTGGCCTGCTCTGTGATTTATGGGGTTTAAAGGCTTTATCAATCTGCAGAATCTCATGTTCTTGATTTACTTCTTTAAGATCCCCCTCCGTAATGAAGAGTTCTGTGAAAACATCCCTGAGATCTGCTTCATTTTCCTTTTTACACTCAAAGATGTGCTCTACTTTCTCCTTCATCTGCATTTTGTGAGTTTCCAAGAATTCCTGCAGCCAGAAATCATCTGTTATGAAAAATATAAATAAACATGTAAAGCTGTGAACAAAACAACAATAGAAAATTAAACACAAAGGTTTTTCACATTCGAATGATTATCATTAAAATCAACTGGAGCAAGCATATGGTATTTAAATTCATAGTAATGAAAGCAGTTCTGTTCTGTACTGAGATCAATATACATCAAACATGTTAAAATAATTTCTGATTCCGCTGTAAGGATGTTTAAGGTTAATTTACCTTGTTTTCTTGGACGTTTCTCAGCTGGCTCTAATGATGTTCGCACTGTGAAGAGAGAGAAAAGAATGAGACTTTATGTTCATCAAGGTATACTAAATAAAGCTCTGCATCGTGATTCAACACTTCATTAAACAGCACAACTATTAAATAATTAACTAAATCCGCATATCAGAGTGATTTCTTAAGGATCATGTGACACTGAAGACCGAGTAATAATGCTGAAAATTCCACTGTGAAATTTTTCCTGTGATGGCAACATAGGAAAAAATCATTTCTAAAATGATATTCAAATAGAAAACAGCAATTTTAAACTGTAATATTTCACAATATGTTAACTATTTTTGATCAAATAAATACAGCCTTGGTGAACATAAGAATCTTCTTTTAAAAAATCTGAATGTACATTTCTATGAATCTATGCTGCGTTTCGTTCTCAATTATTTCCTTTAATACCATCAGTGTAGTTGTTCTGTAACTCTTCGGCCAGCCGGTTCTGGTTCATCTTCCTCAGGATGTTCAGTGTGATCTTCACAGCTTCGTCTGGTCCAAAACGCTCCATCATTATACGTACTATATCAGTGACATCAGCCTTCTCCAGCTTACCAGCTCCAATGGGTCCATCATCTTTCAAGTAACTCTTAAATCTCTTCAGATCGTCTTTATACAGGTCATCTAGAGTATCAAGAAGCAGCTTTTTTACAGAAGCCATTGTCCTACATGCACTGTTAGAAAAAGAGAAAAAGTCTTCAAATAGTTGCACTTTTATAGCAGAGGTCTATACATGTAAATAAATGTGTGTAATGAAATGACACTGTAATCAGATCAACTATTATGAAAAAAAATTTTTTAAGGTGTAAGATTTATTCTTCAGGTTGTTTTTCAGTTTAAGATTCTATGCTCACACACACACACGCACACACACAGACAAACACTCTCTCTCTCTCTCTCTCTCTCTCTCTCTCTCTCTCTCTATATATATATATATATATATATATATATATATATATATATATATATATATATATATATATATATATATATTGGAATATATATATATTTATTTATTTATTTTTGTCACTATTATCCAGTGCATTGGGTTTCCAGCACCAAGTCCAGGCCTATTCATTTACACACACAATGTAAAACCAAATTTAGCATTTTAATCAACAGTGAGTTACATTTACATCAACAGTTACATTTTTTGTTAACCTTTTACCATATGTCTTGGAGTATCACAATAATATTATATGGTGTGTGCGTGATATGCATCAAATCGTGATATGAGGGTATTGTTACACCCCTGATATGTATTACAGTTTTACTGAAATGCTAAAACACATTTCCTGAAACCATCACTCACTTTCTCGAAACCTTAAAGGGGAACTGAAACGAACAAAATATAATTTGATAACATGTTGGTTATTAAAATTGTAAACAAATTAATTACAAAATAATATTAAAATTACAAAATAATATTAAACAAATTAATTACAAAATAATATTAAAAACAAAACTTAAAAAGTTATATTACTATATTAAGTTTTTCCCAATACTGAAATTTACATTTGTTGTTATCAGAGCTCAGCCGTGTTCGATGACGTCACTGGCATGGTACCACTGTAGGCTACTAACGTTATACTGTATCAGGCTACTCTACTGCTACTCTGACTGAACTGACTGATTTTGACAGTATGGACAGAAAACTGTACAAGTTAACACTTAAAGAACAGCATTTAAGTAAGAAATTGAATCATCAAATTAAATAATAAAACTGCATATTCTTCACTGTATGAATGAAACGTATACTGATTCTTGTATAGACTGCTGTCACGTTAAGAACTACAGTAATGCAGGGATCTAGAATACACACGATTTCTTACAGGTGTTTACATTAACTTAAGACAAAACCAACTGTTTATGTGAACCTTGTGTTTTTGACAATTTAAATGCAATAAGACGATAAAGAGAATTTAGTTTAGTGCACGCGCTGTGACAGCTGGCTGTCTGTGCATTGCGTTTAGGCGTGTGCGCTCATCAAATTTAAACTGGCAAGGGGCGCCGCCGCGTCTCTCATATACAGTTTGAAAACGGCTGAAATCACACTAACAAGTATCTTGCGGGTGTCGTCGATGGATATTGCTTTTGTTGGATAGCATCCTCGTTGTCGGATTAAAGGTGAACTAAGTAACTTTTTTACCTTAACCGAACAACTTCGGAGTCATTGGAATAGTTATATGACTTTTTTCGGGTTGAATGGTGGTCGCCTCGCACCCCCAAGCGCCTGTGAGCCGAAAAACCACCCTTGCAACTTTGGCCCGTATTGCGTGAGTATTGCGTGATATCAGGTCTCGCGATGTAACAAATTGCTTTACGGCACTTCGTCATGGCTGAACCGGTAAAAAAGAAGCAGAAAGCTAGGAAAGGTTTGTCGAAGGACCAAAGAAAGAGGAAACGACAGACTGACCGAGCAAGGAGTCAGACTCGAGTAAATATCGTTCTTGTTGATGGACTAGTAGACATCTTCAGAGGTTATCTGTGCCTGTTCGATGTCCGACGCTTTGTAACGCCTTGTGTCAGGAGGAGAAATAGGGATAGCTCACAGATGAAGTTATTACAGAGGCCAGCACTTTAAACTTGCACTTTATTTCCCAATCGAACTTGTGTAACTGTTTGTTACCCGTTCTACCGTCCACAGCTTTACTTGATAAACAAAAGTAGGATAAGAATGAGCATCAAACTGAAATAACCCGCATACATGGGGTGTTCGAGGTGCCCATACAATACAGACTGCCGACAGTTCAACAGGGCGCGCGCAGCTCTTAAAGGGGCCACACCTTATTTCCACTCATTACAGCTTCCATCCTACTGAACAGGTAATGGTATAGAGGGCGGAAGGGATCAGGTCATGAGTGCGGAGACGGCTCTGCGTGAGTGGTATTTACGACAGTAATGTTAAATAGAAGTACTCCACAGCGACTCTAGGGGTCGCTGTTTGACAAAAACGGAAAGCTGCATAGTGTGCCTTTAGTTTAGCAAGGTGATCTACGGTGAAGGTGAACATCACGATAACAACTAAGAGGTGAGTGGAACTTGTTTAACTTGTGACGTGGTCACATTTATGCCAAAGTCATTTTGCAAACAGGTTATTTGGTCCTTGATGGCATCGGAGGTGTTATATTCGCTTGTTGGACAGATCCCAATTTTTGAACATGTTCTTGAGATGCCATTTTGAACGCCTACACAGCTTATTAAACAGCGAACACAGCGGGTAACGCAATGTCTCGTTCCCGCTTCTCGGGGAACTAAGGTTACGATAGTAACCAAAGATGTTCCCTTTCGAGAGCGGTAACTCTACATTGCTTAGCTACGCTGAAACTGTATTCCCAGCTAACAGGGAACATTCCCATAACTTTCACTAACGTTATGTAAAAGTTATGTAAATGTTAGTAAAAAACGTTCATGAAATAATGTGTCTGGAACGTTCTTATTATGTTTATAGAGCTAAAATACATTCTCATAACGTTGAGAGAAAAACGTTCTTAGAACAAAGTTTTTAGAACATCCTTGTGATGTTATTTGTTCTTGACTGATGTTCTCATAATGTTGAGTGAAAACGTTCTTATAACAATGTTCATGGAACGTGCTTGTGATGTTCTCATAATGTTGAGTGAAAACGTTCTTATAACAACGTTCATTGAACATCCTTGTGATGTTCTCATAATGTTGAGTGAAAACGTTCTTATAACAACGTTCATTGAACGTACTTGTGATGTTCTCATAATGTTGAGTGAAAACGTTCTTAGAACGTTCATTGGGTCTCATTCATGAAACACGAGCAGAACGAATTTTTGTGTAAATCGTGTGTAAAGTGGTTCTGGCGTAAATTTTTGGATTCATTAAAATGTTCGTATTTCCCAAATGTTAGTTGGTACGAAAGAAATCTACACCTGGTCCCAGCCACGCGTAAATAGTGCGTTTAACATCCGAACGTTTTGCTCATTAATAAGGCTGCCTTTTAATTCACCATAATCGGGTACATATTTACACAGTATTTTGAAAAAAGATTATATATAGTAATTACATACGGTTTTTCTATTTACTTTTATTACTAGAGCCAGTAATAGCATCTGCAAACGGAACACAAGTCCGCAAGTCTTTTTTTAATTTAATTTTAATTTATTTTTTATATTCAAGCTGTTTATTCTTTTTTTTTTTTTTTTTTTTTTACAAGTCCGCAAGTTACAAGTGTTGCAGTCAAGCTTCATGTCGAACCATTTTCTTTTCACTTCTGGGACTGTTCGATTAACAGATGAAACTCCATTAACTGCATCTGTAATATGCTGCCAAGCATTTTTACCTAAAGCATTTAGGTATTACCTAAAAAATCCTTTTTTTAGGACCTGATACGCCACTATGTACGCTTGAAAATAAAATGTGGCGTTTTGAACGAACTTCTGATAATAAAACTTCAATTTCTGCATCTGAGAAATTTCTCTTCTTCATTCGCTTTTGAGAAGACATGTTGAAATCCTTTGTTTGGTGTCATAATATGATGCCCATATATAGTTGTCAGTCGGTTTTAATGGGCGGGATTTATGGTAATTAAGAATGAGCGTGCACGCGCGTCCCATTTACGACTGATTGGAATTCATTAACCCACACACACATTTCACTATCAAATCTGACGTTTACGAAGTATTTGTGAATCAGGAGAAGAATTTTCGGGAATATCTCTTTACGCGCAAATCACTCACATATTTACTCGTATATTTACGAATGTTTCATGAATGAGACCCATTGAACGTACTTGTGATGTTCTCATAATGTTGAGTGAAAATGTTCTAACAACGTTCATTAAACGTCCTTGTGATGTTCTCATAATGTTGAGTGAAAACGTTCTTAGAACAACGTTCATTGAACGTACTTGTGATGTTCTCATAATGTTGAGTGAAAACGTTCTTATAACAACGTTCATTGAACGTACTTGTGATGTTCTCATAATGTTGAGTGAAAACGTTCTTAGAACAACGTTCATTGAACGTACTTTTGATGTTCTCATAATGTTGAGTGAAAATGTTCTTATAACAACGTTCATTAAACGTCCTTGTGATGTTCTCATAATGTTGAGTGAAAACGTTCTTAGAACAACGTTCATGGAACGTGCTTGTGATGTTCTCATAATGTTGAGTGAAAACGTTCTTAGAACAACATTCATTCAACGTGCTTGTGATGTTCTCATAATGTTGAGTGAAAATGTTCTTAGAACAACATTCATTCAACGTGCTTGTGATGTTCTCATAATGTTGAGTGAAAACATTCTTAGAACAACGTTCATTGAACGTACTTGTGATGTTCTCATAATGTTGAGTGAAAACGTTCTTAGAACAACATTCATTCAACGTGCTTGTGATGTTCTCATAATGTTGAGTGAAAACGTTCTTATAACAACGTTCATTAAATGTCCTTGTGATGTTCTCATAATGTTGAGTGAAAACGTTCTTATAACAACATTCATTCAACGTGCTTGTGATGTTCTCATAATGTTGAGTGAAAATGTTCCTAGAACAACATTCATTAAACGTCCTTGTGATGTTCTCATGTTCATTCATTCAACGTGCTTGTGATGTTCTCATAATGTTGAGTGAAAACATTCTTATAACAACGTTCATTAAACGTCCTTGTGATGTTCTTATAATGTTGAGTGAAAACATTCTTAGAACAACGTTCATTGAACGTCCTTGTGATGTTCTCATAATGTTGAGTGAAAACGTTCTTATAACAACGTTCATGGAACGTGCTAGTGATGTTATTTGTTCTTGACTTATGTTCTCATAATGTTGAGTGAAAACGTTCTTATAACAATGTTCATAGAACATGCTTGTGATGTTCTCATAATGTTGAGTGAAAACGTTCTTATGTTTATAGAGCTAAAATACATTCTCATAACGTTGAGAGAAAAACGTTCTTAGAACAAAGTTTTTAGAACATCCTTGTGATGTTATTTGTTCTTGACTGATGTTCTCATAATGTTGAGTGAAAACGTTCTTATAACAATGTTCATGGAACGTGCTTGTGATGTTCTCATAATGTTGAGTGAAAATGTTCTTAGAACAACATTCATTGAACGTCCTTGTGAGGTTCTCATAATGTTGAGTAAAAACGTTCTTATAACACCGTTCATGGAACGTCCTTGTGATGTTATTTGTACTTGACTGATGTTCTCATACTATTGAGAGAAAACGTTCATAGAACAACATTCTCAGATACAAAAATATGTTCTTAGAAAGTTATTCTAACATTCCCATTAAGTTATGAAAATGTTATTTCTGAATGTTTTCTGAACGTTCCAAACAACCATTTTGTTTTAAAGTATTAAAGTTTTCTCATTTTGGAAATGTCAAGAAAATGTAATTTTTTTTAATGTTTTCTAAACATTCAAAACATTCAGTTTTTTAAAAATGTTTTAAGATTGTTTGTCTAAATTATTTATATTTAACATTCACTTAGAAACTTTATACTCTGGAAAAATGTAAACACACTGGACAAATGTGTCAACAGGTTTTGGTAAAAATCCTGTTACTTTGAAATCCAGACCTGTAGCTGTAAGAAATTAATTGCTTACATTTTATGAATTCATATAAATATAAATAGAAACAGGGCAGCACAGCAGCTCAATGTTTCAATGTTTAAAAAACATTCAGAAATTACGTTTTAATAACATTTTCAAAATGAGTGAATGGAATGTTCCTTTAACATTCACATTAACCAAGAAAAAAAGTTCTTAATACATAAAAAAACTGGACGTTTCCAACGTTTAAAAAACATTCAGAAATAACGTTTTAATAACATTTTCAAAATCAAATCAAGTATCAAATCAAGTATATTTGTATAGCGCTTTTCACAATACAGATTGTATCAAAGCAGCTTCACAGTATTAAATTAAAATAAAATAATACAACAAGGTTTGTTTCTAGTGGAATTTATTGATTGATAAAATAAAATTAAATATCCCCAAAATATCCAAAAATGAGTGAATGGAATGTTACTTTAATGTTCACATTAACCAAGAAAAAACGTTCTTAATACAACTGGAAATACAATTATAATTTTATAAGTTGTATTATCTTAATACAACTTATAAAACTGGACATTTTCAATGTTTAAAAAATGGGAACCTACCCTAATGGGAATGTTAGCAAAACGTTCTGACAACTTATTTTTGTTAGCTGGGTTAAATCCTGCCGTCAGAGTAGTGAAGATAAGCCTAGGGAAACCGGGGCCAAGCTACACCAGCCACGAAAGAGACAGACAGTCAGCCAATAGCCGCGCCGCTAGGAGTACTCGCATCTGATAGGTGGAACTAGACCAATGAGACATCATCCCCGACCCTATCAAAATTGCACATATAAAGCAATGAAAGTGAAGGCTGCACTGATCCAGGGCAGACACAAAACAAGCACTCAAGCATGAAAGTAAACACAGTGTCAACGGCGTTAGCGGTAACAACTGTATTAAACACTAGTAGCCATATACACAGAGTCAACAAAATAGCTATAACCACTGCGTACAACTAGAACAGTTCACAATACATGAGTAAGCAATTTAACTCACTGAAAGCACTTGAGACACCACTGACGGTACATCCAGCTTGTGAAATCTGGCGAAGGTGTTCTGAGAAGACCAGCCAGCAGCAAAACATAAATCCTGGAAGACATACGTCTAGACCAGGCCCACGAAGAGGCAAAAGCTTCCACAATACAGTGAGAAAGTCTCTGTTTTGAGACAGTTGACGTCTTTCCCTTACAGCAACCAAAGCACAAAATATTTTCAAACCACATTCAGAGAACCTTTGACTTTTCTGGTAAAATCAAACAATAGCCTCAAAAAAGTATCTGTGCTCAAAATCAAACAATACTCTCAGATCATACACACAGCGAGTCAATATTATAAACACTACAGATCATTTGTCAAGTCAAGACAAGTCATCTTCATTTATATAGCGCTTTTAACAATGTAGATTGTTTCAAAGCAGCTTTACAGAGATAAATGTATAATTTAAGGTAAGATTGTTTTGGCTTTATAGCGGTTCTTTAATAAAGTTATTTTCCAGCTAAAGTTAGCTTTGATTGATTCGCTTCCGTCGCAACGATCATTTGTTAATAAATTAGGGGCCGCTAAGATGACACCATTCTCTCTACACAGACTTTAAACGCGAACCTGTGAGAAACGCTGATGGCGTTCACATGCTCATTAAGAATTGGTTCTATAGTTATGTGTGTTTGAATATATGTGCGCAGGTTTGTAATTCCCTACAGACCAAGCCTAAACAAAGTACTGGTGTTTCCTTATAATTTTGATACAGAATTTTATTTTATCAATTCGGGGTAGATAAGCAAATTGAGTTTTCCCGACAACGCTTTATCTGTAGAGTGGTAAAGGGATCCTCCATAGGGAGAGACTAGTTGGCACTTCAGCACTGCGTTGTCATTGGGTCCAGGCGAAGGTCCTTCGTCAGATCTGATCGATTTTGATTATTCTAGGTATTATTAACTGGCTGGAATTTTGAGATCGCAATGGACTATAATGTGTTAAGAGCTCGCTCAAGTACTGTGGAGCTAAACCATTTAGTGCTTTGTAAGTAATCAGCAATATTTTAAAATTGATGTGATGTTTAATAGGGAGCCAATGCAGTTTTGACAGAACTGGGCTAATATGGTCATACTTCCTGGTTCTGGTAAGAACTCGAGCTGCTGCGTTTTGGACCAGCTGTAGTTTGTTTATTAAGTGTGCAGGGCAACCACCCAGTAGAGCATTACAATAATCTAGCCTTGAGGTCATGAACACATGAACTAATTGTTCCGCATTTATCAATGAGAGCATATGGCGTAATTTAGATATATTTTTAAGATGGAAAAATGCGGTTTTACAGATACTAGACACGTGACTTTCAAACAAAAGATTGGTATCAAAGAGCACACCCAGGTTCCTAACCGACGACGAAGACTTGACAGAGCAGCCATCAAGTGTTAGACAGTATTCTGGTTTAATACGTGAGGAAGTTTTTTGTCCAATAATAAGAATCTCTGTTTTTTTTTTCAGAATTTAGAAGTAGGAAATTACTAGCCATCCTTTTTTTTATATCAGCTATGCATTCCGTTAATTTTGTGAATTGGTAAGTTTCGTTAGGTTTTGAAGAAATATAGAGCTGAGTATCGTCAGCATAACAGTGAAAACTAATGCCATGTTTCCTAATGATATCTCCTAATGGTAGCATGTACAGAGTGAACAGCAGCGGTCCTAGTACTGAACCTTGAGGTATGCCATACTGAACTTGTGATCGATAAGACATCTCTTCATTTACTGCTACAAACTGATAACGGTCAGATAAGTATGATTTAAACCATGCTAGTGCAATTCCACTAATGCCAACATAGTTCCCTTTCGTTGTCACTCCGAGTTACGTCGGATGACGACGAATGGGGTTTCGCTTAGAAATCCTATCATCTTCGAGTATTAAAACACGAGCCAATGGCAAAGAAATGCCATGGGTCTGCGGAATTTGCATAGCGTAACTCCGCCCCACCCTGGGGGTATATAAGGAAGTCGCGAGCAACATGCAGATATGTTTTCGCTTCGGAGCCAAGTTGATGTACTTCACTCCACAGCCAAATCCTGAGTTTATCTCTTCATCTCTTCGAGACGAGCCTCTCTCCAGGTGTTGGTGTGACAGCGAGTTCCAGCGAGTGCACATTCCCTGCTGATCTGTGCAGTGATTTGCCAGAGTTTGTGTGTTCTCTCCCTGGTCGCTTCAACACTCTGCGGAGAAATCTCCTTTCACAAAAGAGCATTGCACGTGGCACGTCTTTTTAAAGATGCCTCGCCCGTGCACTTCTGGTTGCGGTCTATTCGTGTCTGACTCTGATGGGCACAATCGCTGTCTTGTGTGTCTGGGTGTTGAGCACGCTAAGGCAGCGTTTGTGGATGAGTCATGTTCCCACTGCGGGAACATGCCCATCGCACGGTTGAGATCGAGACTCAATGATCTTCATGTGAGAGTCCCCTCATCCGCACCCCGATCTACTGGTCCCGAGAGGGCTGGTACTTCGGCTGGCGGCCAGGGTGATCTGAGGGTTACAGTGTGGAACAAAGCGCCGACTATTCCACGCTCCACACTTCCCTCTGTTCCCGTGCAACCCGCGAGTGTCCGCGTGGAAACCGCTGTACAGTCTTCTGACTTGCCGCGAGTTTCATTCGGCGCTCCAGAGGAGGACGTGATGTCGATCGCTGCATCACAAGGTGGGCAGGAGTCCTCGGGAAGTGAGGATTCGGCTGTGCTGCCACCCTCGGGTGTCCCAGCATTGTCCGAGTCTGATCCCGAGATGACGGCCATGCTTTCCCGGGCAGCCGCGGCGATCGGTCTTGAGTGGTCCCCGCCACCTGGGTCGGTTCGTTCGCGGCTGGACGATTGGTTTTTGGGTGCGGCTGCTGATCCGCGTCGGCAGCCAACCCCAATGCCTTTTTTCCCGGATGTGCATGAGGAGGTCACGAGGTCCTGGAAGGCACCATTGTCTTCCCGTGATCGCTCGGCGACCGCCTCCGCCTTGCCTCCCCTTGATCAGGCGGCCGCCAAAGGGTACACTGGGGTTCCCCAGGTTGAACGCTCTGTTGCGATGCAGCTGTGTCCTCAGAGTGCTTCTTCCCGCGGGGACCCAAAGCACCCCTCCAAGGCCTGTAGGTTCTCCTCCACCCTTGTGGCGAAGGCCTATAGAGCTGCGGGGACGGCGGCCTCCTCACTGCATGCCATGGCGACTCTGCAGGTCTACCAGGCCCAGATGTTGCGTGATATGCACGAGGGGAGGTCTGACCCAGCACTCTTTGATGAGTTGCGTGCCGCCACCGACCTTGCTCTCCGAGCGACGAAGGTGACCGCACGCTCGCTGGGTCAGGTGATGGCCACTTCGGTGGTCCAGGAGCGACACCTATGGCTAAACCTGGCTGATATGCGGGAGGCCGAGCGGACCCGGTTCCTCGACACCCCCATATCCCAGGCTGGCCTATTCGGCGGTGCAGTCGAGGACTTTGCCCAGCAGTTCTCGACTGCCCAGAAGCAGACTGAGGCTCTAAAACATGTCCTGCCCCGGCGGCCCGCTGCTTCGGCGGCGCAGCCGTCGGCACAGGTGCCTCAGCCCGCTCGCCGCCGAGGGCGCCCTCCTGCGGTTCCCGCCCCTCCCGATCGGCCCCAGCAGTCCGCTGCTCCCGGGTCGCGTCGTCGAGGAAGCCGCAGGAAGGCGCCACAGCCCTCTCCCGCCCCGCGCCCCGCTAAACGCCAGGCTAAGCGGCGCTCCTGAGACGGGCTGCTCAGAGATGGCGATGAGTTCTGCACAGGAGCCGGTAGCAGGGCCGCTCCTTCCCCCGGTGGAGGGCTGGGGGAGAATCCTTGGTTTTCCCATCCCCGCTGCTCGTCCCACGACGGGCAGCACCCTAAAATGGTTAAAGAAAGAACTCACTATCCCATCTCTGAGCACACGGAGTGTGCGGATGAGAGCACGCGCCGCCCACGGGCCACGCTCCTCTCATCCCCCTCTGTCGCCAGACCCCTGCCAGAGCACGCCCGTGGGACGCTGGTCCTCCCCTGGCCTCCTCTGGCAGGACGCGGCTAATGACGTGCCCCCGCACCGGGCCGCTATGCCACCCACGCCTGGGCCGGTCATTCCGCCTCGCTGCACCCCCGACGGTACGTCTGTGGTTCGTATGACCCCGCTGGTGCACTTTCTGGAAGCCTGGCTAGAGCTTCCCAGACTGTCCCGCTGGGTCGCGAGAACCATCAGGCTCGGCTACGCGATTCAGTTCGCGCGATCTCCTCCCCGCTACAGCGGAGTCCGCTTCACTATGGTCGGTGGCAATGCCCCGGTCATGAGAGCGGAGGTCGCCACCCTACTGGCGAAGGGTGCGATCGAGATTGTCCCTCCAGCCGAAATGAGGTCCGGCTTCTACAGCCCTTACTTCATTGTTCCGAAGAAATCGGGTGGGTTACGACCGATCTTGGACCTGCGCGTCCTGAACCGCTCCCTTCACAGGCTGCCGTTCAGGATGCTCACGGCCAAACGCATTTTCGAGTGTGTGCGGCCACAAGATTGGTTTGCAGCGATCGACCTGAAGGACGCCTACTTCCATGTCTCCATTTTACCTCGACACAGACCGTTTCTACGGTTTGCTTTCGAGGGGCAGGCATACCAGTACGCGGTTCTCCCTTTCGGGCTAGCCCTGTCTCCTCGCGTCTTCACGAAGGTCGTCGAGGCAGCCCTTGTTCCCCTCTGGGAACACGGGGTTCGCATCCTGAACTATCTCGACGACTGGCTGATCCTAGCTCACTCTCGAGACCGGGTTTGCAAACACAGGGATCTGGTGCTCCAACACTTAGCCCGTCTGGGCCTTCGGGTCAACTGGGAAAAGAGCAAACTTTGCCCCGTGCAGAGGATCTCTTTTCTCGGTATGGAGATCGGCTCGGTCGCCATGTGCGCGCAGCTTACGAGCGAGCGCGCGCAGTCACTGCTGACTTGTCTTCGCCAATTCGAGGGCAAGAGTGCGGTTCCACTGAAATTATTTCAGAGGCTCCTGGGGCATATGGCATCCGCAGCCGCAGTAACGCCGCTCGGATTGCTTCATATGAGACCGCTTCAGCTTTGGCTTCGCGATCGAGTCCCGAGGTGGGCATGGCAACACGGCAAGCTCCGGGTCCCAGTGACTCCGACCTGCCGTCAGACCTTCACCCCGTGGTCGAACCTCAGCTTTCTACGGGCCGGAGTGCCCCTGGAACGAGTTTCCCGGCATGTTGTTGTCTCAACAGATGCCTCCACCACGGGCTGGGGCGCCATGTGCAATGGACATGCTGCCGCGGGCTCCTGGACAGGACCCCAGCGCCTATGGCATGTCAATTGCCTCGAGTTGCTGGCTGTACGTCTCGCCCTGCACCGCTTCCATGCGCTGCTCAGGGGTCAGCACGTATTAGTCCGATCAGACAATACCGCGACAGTAGCGTACATCAACCATCAAGGTGGTCTGCGCTCCCGCCGTATGTCACAACTCGCCCGCCACCTCCTCATATGGAGTCAGAAGCATCTGAGGTCGCTTCGAGCCATTTATATCCCGGGACACCTGAACCAGGCGGCCGACGAGCTGTCTCGAGTTCGGCCTCTCTCTGGAGAATGGCGACTCCATCCCCAGACGGTCCAGCTGATTTGGGATCAGTTCGGAGACGCACAGGTAGACCTGTTTGCCTCCCACGACTCGTCCCATTGCGACCTGTTTTATTCCCTGACCGAGGGCACGCTCGGCACGGATGCACTGGCGCACAGCTGGCCGCGGGGCCTCCGCAAGTATGCGTTTCCCCCAGTGAGCCTTCTTGCGCGGACCCTGCGCAAGATCAGGGAGAACGAGGAGCAGGTCATATTGGTTGCCCCATACTGGCCCAACCAGACCTGGTTCTCAGAACTCATACTCCTTGCGACAGCACCTCCCTGGCCAATTCCTCTGAGGAAGGACCTCCTTTCTCAGGGACGGGGCACCCTGTGGCACCCTCGTCCCGGTCTTTGGAACCTCCACGTGTGGCTCCTGGACGGGACGAGGCAGGTTTGAGTACCCTACCACCAGCGGTGGTGGCTACCATCACTTCCGCTAGAGCATCGTCCACGAGACATGTCTATGCGTTGAAGTGGAACCTCTTCGTCAACTGGTGTTCTTCTAAACATCAAGAACCCACAAAATGCCCCATCAGTGTCGTGCTTTCCTTCCTGCAAGAAGGGTTGGAGCGAAGGCTGTCTCCCTCCACCCTGAAAGTGTATGTTGCCGCCATTGCCGCACATCACGACGCAGTTGATGGTAAGTCCTTGGGAAAGCACGACCTGATCGTCAGGTTCCTGAGGGGAGCCAGGAGATTAAATCCTCCTCGTCCTCCCCTCGTACCCTCTTGGGACCTCTCAGTGGTTTTAACTGCCCTGCAGAGTGCTCCCTTTGAGCCTCTGCAATCAGTGGAGCTTAAGTTCCTGTCAATGAAGACAGCGCTCCCGGTTGCATTGGCCTCCATCAAGAGGGTAGGGGACCTGCAGGCATTTTCGGTTGACGAAGCGTGCCTGGAATTCGGGCCGGCTAACTCTCACGTGAGGACCCCGGCTTGGATACGTGCCCAAGGTTCCTACCACACCCTTTCGAGACCAGGTAGTGAACCTGCAAGCGCTGCCCTTGGAGGAGGCAGACCCAGCCTTGGCACTGCTCTGTCCAGTACGCGCCCTTCGTGCTTACGTAGACAGAACGCGGTGTTTCAGGACCTCAGACCAGCTCTTTGTCTGTTATGGTGGGAAGCTGAAGGGAAAGGCTCTCTCCAAGCAAAGGTTGTCTCACTGGATAGTGGACGCCATTGCTTTGGCATACCAGCAGCAAGGTAGACCATGCCCCCTTGGTGTGACGGCCCACTCCACTCGGAGTGTGGCATCCTCTTGGGCTCTAGCGCATGGCGCCTCGCTAACAGACATCTGCAGAGCTGCAGGCTGGGCGACACCTAACACATTCGCGAGATTCTACAATCTCCGAGTAGAGCCAGTTTCTTCTCATGTACTCGCTTCAACTAGCCGGTACTAGATTCTGCTCAGGTGTCTTCGCTTGCTCGCCATTCCTCTCTACGGACGGGATACGTGCGATATTCTCCTCAGGTGAGCCTAATAAGCCCTGAGTCTCCTCCAGCACTGACGACGTCAACACCAGAGTTATGCCTCTGGCAGCTTTCGCGCTTGGCTAGGTGCCTCCATGTGCATGGTTCCCTTCGGGCGACCCCCACATGTGTATTCCACTGTAAGCCTCTTTGAGCATGTGTCTTTCCCTTGGCAAGCCACCTTGCCACCCCTGGGGTTGAAATATTCCACCTGCGGCTGGACACCCCAGTGTTGCTCCGTATGTAGCCCTTCGGGGTCATATGTGTATTCCAAGTCCCCCCCTTCGGGTTGGGCATGATTGCATATTTCCACTGGATATGCTTCCCAGTGTACCTTGGTATTCCTGTGTTAAGTAGGACTCCTTCGTCCGTGCTAGTCTCACGACAGGGAGCTCAGACTTACGCAGGGCACTGGAAGACAGTCGAGAGGTGGCGTGATTATACGGGAACCCCATTCGTCGTCATCCGACGTAACTCGGAGTGACAACGAAAGGGAACGTCTCGGTTACGTATGTAACCCTCGTTCCCTGAGTAGGGAACGGAGACGTTACGTCTCCCTGCCACTTCCGCTGTACCGCTGGAACGCCTGAGTTCAGTCTCGGCTCCTCAGCGAAGACATATCTGCATGTTGCTCGCGACTTCCTTATATACCCCCAGGGTGGGGCGGAGTTACGCTATGCAAATTCCGCAGACCCATGGCATTTCTTTGCCATTGGCTCGTGTTTTAATACTCGAAGATGATAGGATTTCTAAGCGAAACCCCATTCGTCGTCATCCGACGTAACGTCTCCGTTCCCTACTCAGGGAACGAGGGTTACATACGTAACCGAGACGTTTTCTAGTCTATTTAAAAGAATGTTGTGGTCAATGTTGTCAAATGCAGCACTAAGATCGAGTAACACCAAGGGCGTAGATTTGGTTTGAATATTGGGGGGGGTTGAAGTTTGGGTCTGCATATTTTTTTTGATGTGATCATGGTATAAATATTGGGGGGGGGGGGGGGGGGGGTTTGTAATGCATAGATTTAAATATTGGGGGGGTTATCTCCCCCCAACCCCCCCACAAACTACGCCCCTGAGTAACACTAATAGAGAGATACAACCACGATTGGTTGTTAAGAGCAAATCATTTGTGACTCTAACGAGAGCTGTCTCGGTACTATGGTACAGTCTAAATCCTGACTGGAAATCCTCGCAGATATCATTTCTTTCAAGAAAGGAACACAGCTGAGAAGATACTGCTTTTTCTAATATCTTTGACAGAAAAGGTTCGAGATTGGCCTGTAATTGCTCTCCTCCTTCCATAAAATCCGAAATACCTCTAGTTTTGTTTTCTTCCAGTTGCGCTCCATTTTTCTGACTGCTCTCTTAAGTGCCTGAGTGTGCTCGTTGTACCACGGCGTTGGACTATTTCCTTTTATCTTCTTTAAGCGCAACGGAGCAACTGTGTCTAAAGTGCTGGAAAAGAGAGAGTTAAAAGTTTCTGTTGCAATATCATGTTCTTCTAAGTTATCTGGGATGCTGAGAAGATGAAACTGATCAGGAAGATTATTAATAAAGCAATCTTAAGTGGCAGAAGTGATAGATCAGCTTTGCAGCTTTGGCTAAATGAAGTTTACACGAGACTAGATAATGATCCGAGATGTCATCGCTCTGCTGCAGAATTTCAACGGCATCAACATCTATTTCATGTGATAATATTAGATCTAGAGTATGATTACGACGATGAGTAGGTCCTGACACGTGTTGTCTAACTCCAATTGAGTTTATAATGTCTTTAAACGCCAAACCCTGGCGTTTCTAGAGGTATTTCCTACCAGAAGCCTACGATCGGCCAACGAGCGACGTCTCGTGGTTCCATCCCAGAAAGCCACAAAATCACTTTCCAGAACATTCTCATTCACAGTTCCATGCTGGTGGAATGCTCTCCCCACCCTCATCCGGAATGCAGAATCCCTGACAACCTTCAAAAAACATCTGAAAACCCATCTCTTCCGTGAGCACTTAACCACATTAAAAAAAAAAAAAAAAAAAAAAAAAAAACCTCCCCTTTCCCTCTAAACCTCACTTATCGGGCTTATGCTACTCTGAATAATGCCTGAACTTTGTATCTTGAGCACTTCTTGCGCTGCTTTTTGTTTTTTGCCTCTTCATGATGACTCGCTTAATCTAGTCCTACTTTGTAAGTCGCTTTGGATAAAAGCGTCTGCTAAATGACTAAATGTAAATGTAAATGTAAATGTAAACCCAATGCATCTTTTCCATTATCGATGTGAATATTAAAATCACCAACAATAAGTACTTTATCTGCAGTCAATATTAATTTTGATAGAAAGTCCGCAAATTCTTTGATAAAATCTTTATGGTGCCCTGGTGGCCTGTATACAGTAGCCAGCACAAATCTCAAACGTGATTTATCATTTATACTATATATTTTTACATTAAGCACTAACACTTCAAAAGCAGTAGATAAGGCAATGGGGTTTCACTTTTATGTGTTTTATGTAGTGCTGTCATGCAAGCTATGTCTATGCAAATTCAACATATTGCCACCTAAGTGAGTCACAACTAACCCTAACATTTACTCAAATAGCTAGCAAAACCAGAGTTAAAAGCCACAAGTTTTTGTTTCTTATAAACTTCATCTTAACTCCTTCGTCACCACTGCATGGCTTCATTTGTCAGATGGTTTGAGGCAAAACTTGTGCTAATTTTAGTTTAACAACCTATTTGTAATATTTGCACTAGTCTATCTCACTTGTGTATTATAAGAAATATTACTCAACCTATAAAGCCCACAACAATAAGAAAAGCAGTAGATAAGGCAATGGGGTTTCACTTTTATGTGTTTTTGTAGTGCTGTCATGCAAGCTATGTCTATGAAGGTTTTAACCAAATTTGAGTATCCAGAAATATGTTTTCTGAAGTATTTTGTATGCATGTCCTGATGTGTTATATTTTGCAGTGTTAACAATGCACTAATGTTTTCACCCCTGTATTAATATTTTTTCATAACTTTTCTGCTTTTTTAGAGCAATTCTGGAGAAAGCCAAGCCATGGTTCATTTGCTCTGCCTTAGGAAAGTGTCCTAGGACATGTGAGGGTGTGAGTGGGAAACCCACTGCTGAAACTTGGCCCTGGTTTGTCTTCATGGATGAGGTGTTGGGACAGAGGCATTGCACCAACCCCCCTGTCCTCACTGCCTCAATCCCTGAGGACACACCAGGGCCGAGTTCAGCAGTGGGTGCCCATGGTGAGGAAGAGCCAGGAGCTCTGAAAATCATTTGTTTTTAGACTACATAAAAGTACTTTCTCCAACATACGTTAAACATATCAAAATCAACATAAATATTTAAATTTACAGTACATAAAATAAGAAAAAATGACATATACTTATTGAGCTGAGCAGGGAGACCCTGGTGGTGCCGCTGGACCGGGATGGGCACCACAATAGAGACCATGCTAAGGCCTCTCTGCTGCTGGGACATCAATTGGGTTGGTCTCCAGAGTGTTTGAGTGCATATTTACACTATACACTAAGTGGTCTACCAACAGGTTTGCAAGGCTGACTCAATCGACAGCTGCCATGTCACTGAGATTTATTTTCAGAAAGAGTATATTTCTGAAAAAAGTACTTTTCATAACTACAAATACTGCATTGGGGAAAAACTACTAGTCACATATTTCAAACCTTAATTAGGCAAAATTATCTTGCATACTCTAATGTACTTCAGGTATCAAGAGTAAAACTAAAGGTATGTATTCTGCAGAAAAAAACTGCTTGTCAGGGTTTTTATGATGGTTTTGCATTTATATTTGACTACTACTGCATTACTGCGTATGTCGCATTTTACTTCTGAACATTTTCAAGACTGTATACTTTTGTGTAGTTTAATGTAAAACAATGTATCATATTGTAAAAGAACATAATTTTGTAGTGTTGCTGTCCTGTGAGGGAACAAAAGTACTTCAGTAGGTTACGTGAATACTTAACGAAGTATGCAGTTCCGAAAACAAAGTGTAGGCCTATTGTCACAATATTAACAAATTGTTGCTAACTACAATTGCGTCCCGTATCAAAGTGCGCATCTGAAGCGCTCAGACCGGTCTAGCCTACGGAGGACTGTTCTTGTCGCCTGGCAACTGAAAGCTGCCGATGACGAGCGGGAGTAACATTTGCACTGGACTTTTTTATATTCAACTGGGTTTTATATTCAAACAGGGTTGAAAACCTGTGTAAATATGTTCACCATGGTCCATTTGTGTACATAATAAAAATAATAATACACTAGCCTACAAAACCGCATCAAGGTAAGATATAAGTAAACATTTGAACCTTTGAATATATAGAGGCCTATGTAAGTTTTCTTTTCATATATCATTACATTATTTATGTAAGTTAACACCCAATACTTGAACAGTTTAAAGGAGACATATCATGCTTTTAAATCGTTCCTTTTTACATATAAATCATACATTTGTAGTCTATATAAAGCGGAACTGCAATGCTTGGGTCTGAATTCCTCATTATTATAGCTCCACAGGCCCCTTTTCTACCCCTTTTCTGATGTGCGTCTGAGAGCAACTCGTTTTGGTGCGGTCTCTTTAAATACAATTGAGACACTTCATACCCCGCCCCCTCTCCAGGTTGCAGAGGTGACACTCGGTTCAACTCCACCCCGTTCGGCCATTTTTGTAGTTTGATAGCAGAGATACGATTATCTAGCGGCAAAGAAACGTTTTATTCACACGTTATTAACAAAATGTCAACAACAGAAGACTTGTCCAGCCAGCCTTACATGTTCGAGCCAGAGTCGGAACCGGAGCGAGATGAAAATGAAGACGACGAACCCGCAGAACAACGTCTTCATATGGATGTATCGCAATGGTGTGTTACTGTATTTACACATGAAACTTTGGTCTTCCGACCTTTTACCACCGTGTCGAGTTATTTTGATTAATATGTGCGAGGGAGAGAGAGCAAGACAGCGTCTAGTTTGGAGACGGTAAAGTCTTGTTTACACTTTCACCTGGCTCTGAAGAGAGAGAGTGCGCGCGCCCGCGTCTCTCTCTCTCTGCTCGTTCTTTCAGTTAAACATGCGCTCTGTGTCACAAGCGCGGCAGTTCATCTACATTAGACGGTGTAATGAAGCGTGTGGGTTACTACATCCAACAACAGAACATTTTAACTTACCCTCTCGTAACTTCTGCATCCTTTAGCTTGGACTACAAAATTGCAGCGAGAAATAAAAATGGCGGATTGCTCGAAGTGGTGGGCCGGAAGTCAATGTCCTTATTTGGCAGTTCCGCTGCAAATACTGTGACGTAATAGTTCAAAAAACGTCATAGAAAACAGAAAAATCAGAACAGGTTGAAAAATATGACCAAGACAGAATATAAAGATATCAACGAAGCACCTGAAGAGAATAATTTCAACTTTTCTGTACTTCTAAATACTTCAAATATACAACTAAATGCATTTAAGGGCTAAAAAAGTGGATTTAGCATGATATGTCCCATTTAAAGTGTATTCCGGCCCAAACCAGCTTAATTTTGCTGGCCATGGTCTTGGCTAAGCCTCAAATACATGTCCTTCTTTAAAGTCCTTTTTTTTTTGTTGCAAAATGTTAATGTCTTACCCTCTTAAACTGTTCCTTTTAACTTCAAAATTAGAAAATGCAAAAATGTTGACAAAAACAATTATATTTAGAGGTAGCTCAATCATGTGGAAGATTGCCTATGTTAAGCTGTGTGGCGTTATTGTGATATCCAAGTAATATTAAAAGTTGCTGCAAATGAACTACATTTTATTGAAATCAGAGCAACACTGACATGACAACAATCTCAAAAAAAGCACAAAGTTTTCAACAATCCCTCATTTCTGATGCTCAGCAGCCATCTTCCACCACATGAAGGAGAAACTGCAGCTGTTCTTCAGAGTGTGTGAGATAGCCATTGTATTCTTGAATCAGAGCCTCTCCTCTCTCGGCATGATCATTGATTACTTTCATTGCATGTATGGTTGCCTGTGCCTCCTGATAATCTGCTTGATTCGGCCAAAGTTCCACGTCAATTTCAAGGAACGTAATGTAATTTTTTTAACCAAAAAATGTGCTCTAAACCCAAACAATAACCAAGGTGGTCATCAATAGAAGTATGTATTGATTCCACCAGGAAAGGTAAATCTGCTAAACCGGGTCATGGATGGATTAATTTGGATTTAGTTTCTACAAGTAAACTGAGATATGTATCTAAAATACATATTTAGGAATATATGGTGCATTAGGATTTTTTTGGAATTCTATAGCCAGGTACAAGACCAATTCAAATGATCTGTTTTTACGAAAATCATCAAAATCTCAGAAAGTTTAAAGCTAATGAGCTACCAGTAATTATTATGTTACTGCCATAAAAATTGGCATGCTGTATTTTCTTATATAAAGGAACATTTTGAAGGGTTAAGAGCATGACAATTGGAGACTTTAAAAATAAGGACCACCCTAATTTTGAGTCGTTGGGTCTAAACGATGACAACTGTGTTGTAGTTGTGTTTAACTTTTGCCTGCCTGTGTTTAGCGTTTCGAAACATAAGTGCATCACATTGCGAAATGTTTTAGTGAGTGAGAATGTGTTTAGAGTTTTGATATAAGAGTGCATGAGATTTGCAAACAGTGTTTTAACTACCTGAATTTGTTTAATGTTTTACAGAAAGAGTGATTGATTTGACAAATTGGTTTAGGCTATTGAGAATTTGGTTCAGAGAATTGGGTTTAGTATTTTAGCAATTCAGAAAAACTGTAATAAACACACATTTAAATTCTTTATTTGAATTAGAAGATAAGCATATATCATGGCATAATTCAAATTTGACAGAAAGATGTACAACAGCAGCCAATAACTTAGTCCATTACGCACATTAAGGGTAAAGGTAGCACCTGCGCCTCCAAATGTAGAGGCTACCAATTACTGCTGATACAGAGCAATATCTTGTCAGTTTTTTGGCCTTGTTCTTATGTAGTCCGCAGATCTGCAGGCCTCTTACACACAACTTGTGCACATGGCCTAAACTACCAAAAATGAGGGCAATAACTTTGCATGAGTAGCCAGAGTTATTGAGAACATTATACCATGGTTGATATTTCAGCAGTTTTGAAGCATAGCAGGTGTCCATATAAGCATCAAAAGAGCAACCAATTTCTATTATTGTAACGGCTTTGGTATGTTCATTAATTACAACTATATCAGGTGTATTTGGTAAGTGATTTATGGCAGTTTCCAGTGTAACGCACTGTTCGTGTGTGGTGGAGAACCAGTCTGTCTTGATCTTTTCGTTACAATGGATTGTGGTAAGGTTGACATTGTCTCTGAGCTCCTTCACTGATAGTGCAACAATACGGTCGTGGCGCGCAATGTACAGTCCTTTGTAGGCAGAACAGCCATTAAGGATGTGCGCCATCGTCTCTCTTTGCCGGCTGTGATGTTGCAGGCAAAACGGCTCATGTGCAGATGGAAACCATGTTGCTAAGTTGGACTTTGTTGGCAATACCTGAAGACGAGCTTTAATTGTGAATCTGTGAATGTCTTCTTGTAGGGCTGTGTTCTTCAGAACTGTGTGTGATACGTTATGGTCGGCACAGGGCAGGCAGGCCACACACACACACACACACACTGAATAAGCATACTAGCCCAATCAGAAAATCACATTTATTTCTAAAGTGCTTTGTGTGTGTACACATACATGCTGTATATAAACATATATGTAAATGTGTATACACACATAAACATATATAGGCTGCATATATGTAAATTTATATACATATAGCCTACTCATTATAAATAAATTTAAAAAAAAATCTTTCTCAAAACATTTTCGAGTTTTGATTTCTATGTGATCAATTTATGTATAATGGTTTTCACACATGATCAGTGGGTGTCGGTCAACAGGAAATTAATGTGGCATTTACTGTAAATGGCAGTGTTTCCTAAATAAAACAAAAGAGCTGTTAGTTTTGAGTGATGTGTGTAATGTAGAGAAATGTCTTGCAAAAAAGTTTTTTCAACAAACTGGGAGTAAAGCACGTAATGTGCTTGTTTTGCAAACTTGGTCTCTAGATTCATTATGACTGGTTTAACTGACTGGGCCTCAAGTTTCACTTTTGTCTAAGCAATTTGAAAGAAAAAAAAAACTATAATATTAAGACTACGTTTATCATGTAAACTACCTATACAGCATGTGTGTGTGGGAGAGAGGGGGACACAGTCGCATCGCAGGAGTGTATGCTGACCAAGTGTGGCCATCAAAAATAAAAGCACATGCATGCAGACAGTAATCGGAGGAAAACACCGGGAAATATGACAGATTAAACTTTTATGTATTTGCAGGGCACGCGACACAAGCACTACGGGCACGTGCTTCTACACTCATATCTGTAGTGATATCCACAAACCCTGATGAAATGTTAAGCCTGGACGAAAAAAAAAAAAAAATCTCTCTCACACACACACACACACCTAAAAGGCGAGATTCGGGTTACCTTGAAAATGACAACAGATGTAGATGTTTCTTTGTCCTTCTCTGAAATGGCACCTTGATTATTAAAAGCACAAATTTTCCTTTCACTTCTGTTATCTCGTCAAACACTTTTTTTTGCGCGCGCGTCTAAAAGCCTGTAGTAGGCTACTGTCTGTGGTCGCTCGTGGGCGTTCAGTGCTGTCGCTCTAATGTTACTGGTAGACTGCACGTCTGGCCATATCTTTACACCATCACAACCCAGTTTTTTTGACGTTGATTTTGACATCAATTTAATGTCTTTTCAACATCAATTGCCCACTGGGAAGTGATACAACTATGTCACTTTAATTTGACTAAGAATTAGGCTCAAAATAAACAGTAGGCTATGCTGTTGGGAGAGTGTTTTTACATTACCACAGCAGTGTTCAGTGGATTAAATAATTTACTAGATTAACGATCGAACAATCAACAAATTAAACTCACTCGATCATACTGTCAATTAATTACCTAAACGTCAATCGAATTTGACAAATACATTTTCTTGTCCCTATAGTCAACATAATGCAGGGGAAACTGTAAAATGAACTGCAGCAGTGCTAAACTTGCATCAAAAATTACAACACTCGAACTAAAAATGTATGAATTAAAATCACTGAGACTGTCGACAGTTTCTTTTCCATGCATCAGTTTAGTATGTGGTTACACAGTCAAATCATATAAAACAGTGAAATCGCCCTCGAACTCTTCTGTCTTGCCTGCCTTCGAGACGGTGACGTGAGCTGAGCTCCACCAGAGAATAGTGATGATGGCCGGTTTGTTTGTGAACGAATTGTTCTTTTGAACCGGTTCTTTTCAGTGAACCGGTCGAACCAGTAGGCTACACTAAATCGGACTGAATCGTTTAAAACAGTTTGCGTCTTGCGTCAGCGCTTATCCACAAATAACTAAAGTTACTCATTATTGGACATGCCTGACAATCCCTCTGACTCGAAATAAACCAATATCTATGGCAAGCCCTTTTAACATTTAAAAGCTAAATTTGACTATCGGAATTAACATTGTAGATTATGGCAAGCCCTTTATGGCAAGCCCTTTTAACATTTAAAATGTAAGTTTGACTATCCGGAATTAACATTGTAGATATCAACAATGTCTTTCTGACTAGTCGTAATTACATTTTGGATAGTTGGAATTGTCATTCAAGATGTCTGTAAAGTAATTGTGAATAGTCGAAACGACAGATAGAGATATCTCTATCTGTCGTTTCATCTGCAATGACATCATTGAAAACGACATTCAACTCGTCACACATCTTAAATGACAATTACAGATATCTGTAATTAAGTTTTGACTAGGCAGAATGAAAGTTAAAGATATCTCAAACGTCATTATGACTAGTGCAAATTATTGTGCATGACCTACGTTGCTCTATTTTAGATATCCATAAATAAGTAATTTCCCCTCCCCGTCATAATCAAAGAAGAAGTGAGTTAATTTCCTTATTTCTATGACTGGAAGAAGAAAGAAGCAGTCATGGCGTTGTCTGTAATAAAAAAAAACACCAGAAAATGTTTTTATATACAAATGAAAAAAATGATATAGCCTACAATATTTTATATACAAAAAATATATAAAATGTTGCAATGCTATGTTTATGATCATGCTTAAAATTACGTAGGTTATTGTTGACGTAAGATTAATGCGTGAAAGAGATTCACACTAATTCACTTTAAAAAAGATGCTGATGTCACGATGTGGTTTTGTGTCCTGTCATGTTTAGTGGTTCCCTGTCTGTCTATTAGTCATCCTAGGTGTCTGCCAATCAGAAAGCGCGGTGATGAGGCGGCGAGGAAGCACCGGGAAACATAATCAAAACAGCCGGCGGCATGGCGCACCAGAAAGTCCGGTGGACGTCGGAGATCATCGCCTTTTCTTTTGATAACGTTTTTTTCCGGTTAAAAACAAACTAACTATTGCCACTGCATCCTCTTCGTCCGCCATGATTGTTTACTCTGAAGTCACGTTTGATCTCGAGGGATTTTGCGAGATTTCCCACCTGACCTGGGAATGCTCGGGAGTCAAATCGGTTTGTGTGTGATGTGTTGATTTTGCCGTGTGGCTGCGCACCACACACTGTACGACCAAAACTGTTAGACCCGTGATTTTTTATCCCCGTGTGTGGGGTCTCTCAGGTTTGGAAAATCGGCCAACAATTTTAAAATCGTCCCGTGTGAACCAGGCTTAAGCCGATGAGTTTACCTAGAGATTGGCATGGTTTTATTTCAGTTAGCCTAATAGCTGGTTTGATTTGCATTGAGAGATGATCTTATGGAAAGTACTCCATGCCAATCTCTAGGTATGGTGAAGGCTATGTGATGATGTGGGGCTATTTTAATTCCAAAGGCCAAGGGAACTTTATCAGGATGCATAGTATCCTGGATCCATGAAGTAACTGGCCTTTAAAAATAAAAATCTGCCTGCCTCTATGGGAATTTAACATAGGGGTGTCCAAACTTATGCACCCTGTATTTTAAGGAAGAACATTTATTTATTTACGATACATTATTCATTCACAAAGAAAACTGGTGTCCTTAAACGTTAGCAGTTTTGGTAGATTTGGGCTTACACTTTTTGAAGTCTTCATATAGCTCCCTGAGATTGCGTTCCAGATGACTGTGGAGATTAGTTTCCTCTCGACGTGGCCAAAAGTTTTCGGAACGACTTAGCAACACCATCACTTATGTTCACATATCGCGTTTTTAGCGTGTGCAAATTTGTTATTTCAAATGATGTTTTATTAACAAGGTTCGGGAGGAGCACGTTCAGATAATTAACACAAGTGGAGAGCACTCAGCAATCAATGGTAAGAGGTATATATATACCATAGACTGTAAAAAAATATGGACGTAGTGTCCGTGACGTCACCCGTAGGTTTCTGAAGAGCATTTTTGAAGCCTAAAGTGGGCGGAGCCGTCCGTCGCCATCTTGGCCTTGCGTCACTCCCGGATAACAGAAAATAGGCAAACAGTGCGTGAGTGGAGCTGAGGAGCCTGGCCATAGATATGAGCCTGGCTATCTGAAATCACCTAGCTCGACGTGATCGAGTTAGCTGATGATGTAAAGCCAATTAAAAGTTCCTGTTTTTGCCCTTCGAAATATTATAATAGTTAAAATACATGGCTACAAGTGAGACTGTGTATTACTTCGAGAGTGTTTGTGTGTGACAGTGATTTATGTGCATACATGTCAGTCACTCTTTCATGGTCCGTCAGCGCGGCATCGCTCAAGTTCGTAGAGAGCTTATTCAGTCCATTTTAAATTCTGATTTCGGCCGCCTCTCAAGTGGGTTAAACCGTTAAACCATAGATATATTGCCTTTGAAGTGCAAGTAACATTAAATGCGCTAGAAAATCCGCGCTCATTCATGGATGTGCATTTATTGCATGAACGGAGAAAGCGCCGACGCCTGCATGGTTTCATCTGACGGTACATAAGCATATAATCCATCTGTTCCGTGAGAGCAGAACGAACGAGCCTTTATTGACGTTTTAAATTTGAAAACCCCAAAAAGCAACGAAATTGTCAGACATCCATTAGTGCATGTTCACAGAGGAAAACAACTGAAATACAGCGCTGGTTGTTCTCTCAAACGAGACTCGACGACAACGACTGAATCCAAAGACGTGGGCTTTGTACCCAAGTATTAAATTGTATGAAATAATCCCGAAAAAAAGCACAAACACTGCAGAGAAAGCAAGTTCAGCAGCAACATTTGCTGAGGTGAAGTGACGGCTAGTAACAGCAGACAAACGGCTAGCATTGACATCAGCGGGAATCCACCTGTCACTCAAGTGGCCACACCCTTAAATTTAAATATTAATCAACTAAACGGATGAGTTATAAAAAAATTCACCCCCCTCACAGTTGTTATGAAGGGCAAAATTAGCTGTATAGACCAAAGCCACAGAGAGAACCAGGCTGTAAACATGTTTTTTTCTGCTGTAAAGTTGGTAATTTTAACATGAGGGAGATACAGATTTGACTCACTTCTGCAGCCAGCCCAAGCGGCCAGTTAATGAATTGCAGTTTAACTCACTTCCGTGTTGGTTTCAAGAGAGAGACGGGGAGGTTGCCGCTTGATATATACTCAGCAGTCTCACCACATTCCATTGACAGTTTTGCAGCATCCCTCCACCACCCCTTCTCCACGCTTCTAGTCCTAAGCACTTACATACGGGGGGAGTACTCTGGGTTGGGGTCGAACTCCGAGCTCGGAGCCCTCCCTCCGGACAGCACGCCAAATACGTATTAAACTTTACCCCCTCAAATTATATGTAAGTGTGAACTCGTGAAATGCAGGTGCGCGGAAAGCACGCTCAAAATGGAAGCACATTTTTCCAGGCCTGCCTATGCCACGACGAGATGAGAACATCTCAACTTTTCAGATTTCCGCAAGCTCACGCAGGTCATGGTTGCATAGCAACGACAGACGCAAACGCTTGTGGAAAGAAGGAGATAGTGGTGCGGCCGCGCTTTCCATGCGTTTTTAGATGTGTGAACGGCCCCTTTCACAGTACCTGCATTTATGACACGTCTTCTCTATTGAAGGCAAAATATTGCCATATTTCAGAAGTACAGTTCTCTTTAGGCTGTTTTCCTGTTTTCCCGCATTTTCCTCACTTGTCTCCACTCCCGCCATTAGTTTTTATTTTCCACTCTCTGCTCTAAGGCCCTGTTTACACGAGAACGCTCGCGGGTGAAAACGTACAAATATTTTATCAGATGTGCCTTTCGTTTAGACGGCGACGGCGTTTTGGGGGCTTAAAAAACGCAAAAAAGTGAAACCACCCTCCAGAGTGGAAATCTTAAAAACGCTCCACCGTCGCGTTTCCATCTAAACGGTAAAAACGCAAAAGTCTGCTAGACAGTGAAGGCACCGATCAGTGCTTCACATTGCCACCTAGCCGCCTGGAGTGCATACTACATTGAATTTCACAGACTTTTGCGTCACCGTATGCACGCAGATTCCCCCCCCATAACGCTCGTCTAAACGCATAATAATAAGTGATCACTTTTGCGTTTTCTATTCAGATCGTTTCCGTGTAAACGTAGCCTGAGCCACTAGATTCCCCTGTGGGCCCGATCTAGCCAATAGCATAATAGCACCTTCTGAGGAGGTGGGTATAAAGATAGTAAGGCCCCATTTGATTGGTCGAATTTGGATAAACAACCTATGCATGCATGACACAAATATATATACACATAAATATATATAGGCTACATATATGTAAATGTATATACATATAGCCTCATTATAAAAAAAATATATATTTTTCTTTCTCAAAACCCTGAGTTTTGATTTCTAAGTGATAAATTTAGGGTTTTCTCACATGATCATTGGGTGTCGGTCAACAGGAAATTAATGTGGCATTTAAATGGCAGTGTTTCCTAAATAAAACAAAAGAGCTGTTAGTGTAAAGCTGTTGGGTGTAAAGCACGTAATGTGCTTCTTGTTTTTCAAACTTGGTCTAAGATTCGGTATGACTGTTCCACTGAGTCACTCAGTCTGAGTGTGCTTCAAGTTTCACTTTTAGTGTCTAAGCGATTTGAAAAAAAAAAAGTAATATTAAGACTACGTTTATCATGTAAACTAACTATACAGCATGTGTGTGTGGGAGAGAGGGGGACACGGTCGCATCGCAGGAGTGTATGCTGACCAAGTGTGCCATCAAAAATAAAAGCACATGGCAGAAAGTGATCGGAGGAGAACACCGGGAAATATGACAGATATGAAACTTTTATGTATTTGCAGGGCACGCGACACAAGCACTACGGGCACGTGCTTTTGCACTCATATCTGTAGTGATATCCAAACACCCTGATGAAATGTTAAGCCTGGACAAAAAAAAAAAAAAAAAAAAAAAAAAATCTCACACACACACATTCGGGTTAACTTACCTTGAAAATGTCAACAGTTGTAGATGTTTCTTTGTCCTCCTCTGAAATGGCACCTTTATCATTAAAAGCACTAATTTTCTTTTCACCTATTTGACACGGGGCCCTGAGGCTGTCGCACCCAAGCACCCTATCTCCTGTCTCATCAAACACTTTTTTTTTTACTCTGCAGAGCTTTTTTTTAGCGCGCATCTAAAAGCCTACTGTGGGCTAACTGTGATCGCTTGTGGGCGTTCGAAGTGCTGTCGCTCTAATGTTATTGGTAGACTGCACGTCTGGCCATATCTTTACAAAATACCATCACAAGTGATATACAACTATATCATTTTAATTTGACAAGGAATTAGGCTAAAAATAAACAGTATGCTGTTGGGAGAGTGTTTTTACATTACCACATCAGTGTTCAGTGGATTAAATAATTTACAAGATTAACGATCGAAATTACCTAAACGTCAATCGAATTTGACAAATAATAAATTTTTTGTCCCTAATAGTGCAGGGAAACCTGTAAAATGAACTGCAGCAGTGCTAACCTTCCATCATAAAATTACAACACTCGAACTGTATGAATTAAACTCACTGAGACTGTCGACAGTTTCTTTTCCATGCATCATTTTATTATATCCATGTATATGGTTACAGTCAAATCATATAAAACTCTTCGTCTTCGAACTCAGATCGCCCTCGAACTCTTCTGTCTTGCCTGCACTCGAGACGGTGACGTGAGCTCAGCTCCACTCCACCAGAAAATGGCCGGTTCGTGAATGAATCGTTATTATGACCGCCGCTAGCGTAGCTAGCGAAAGCGGTCATATAGGGATTGTCAAAGTTTTTTTTTTTTTTTTTTTCGTCATCTTACTGAATTTTTCGTCAACGATACCAGGGACACCGAAAAACCGGGGAACATGAAATTTGGTGGGCATGTAGCCCCACTAGACTTTTACGGAAAAATTTCGTTTGGTCCCCAGGGGCCACTGATCCACAAATAACTAAAGTTACTCACTTTTGAACATGCCTGACAATCCCTCTGACTCGAAATAAACCAATATCTATGGCAAGCCCTTTTAACATTTAAAAGCTAAGTTTGACTCTCCGGAATTTACATTGTAGATATCAACAATGTCTTTCTGACTACCAGCAAACACAGAACGTTGGCACAACGTACCCAACCTTCTAACAACGTTATCAACATGGCCAAAAGGTTGCTATAACTAGGCTACGTTGTGTGGTGAAGGTTGTTACAGAGTTGTCACAATGTTGACATTGAACCACTGTTCAGGGCCACTGCTTAAGGACGGTTGTGCTGGTGTCTTGACAACCACTGGATACATATGTACTCGTCACTGCCCTGAAGCGCGAAAATCAGACTTTTAAATTTCAACCACCCATTGGGCTCATTGTGTTGTCTTGTTCTTCATCTAGCAAGGATAGGCCTACCTGAGTATTGCGTTTTATTTACCTCAGCTAAATAAGATACGTTATTAAAGGAGCTGTATGTAGTTTTCAGCAGGCGCTAGCGGTGATGTTTCAGATTGCAACCAATAAGTTTACAAGCGCGTGCTACGCGCACTCAAATTTATGAGCGAGCACTGTGTGGGTACCGGCCAAACTGAGATGCAACACACAAAGCATCCCACAACATGCTGGAAACTCAGGTAAACTCCCACTGCAACGTTACAATAGGCTACTTTTATCAGCTTGACGTTGAACTAATGCTCCATGCACGTACCATGATAAGTATGGAACCCTATCAACCGTGCCGAATTTTGCCACTGCAAGCACTAACGTTACTTCACATTTTATTCAGGAAATGTACATTCTAGGTTTGTAGATAAGGTTTCTCCATGATTCAAATGCCCTGCCGATGTTGATCCGTGTTCATCCGATACACGCCTGGCCTTACGAGCTTCAGCAGAAAAAACTTTTTTGTTTTTGTTTTTTATCAATGTGTGGAGTTTGTGTTGGAGTCGGTGTTTTGCTGGGCGCAGGTCGTTTCTTAGTGTTATCAGACATGTCATAAGCTGCATAAGTCATAAGTCCATGTCATAAGTTGCAGTGTTGTCGCTGTTGAGTGCAAAGTTAGTAGGCTAGACGAGTCGAGAGGCTCGGGAGCGCGCATGCAGGTGACGTCACTGGCGGTAAATCCGACCCGGGACCTTCACATAAAAATAAGAATACTTGCTTTCAGAGGTAATAGCAAAACCCGCAAAGTGGATCATTTTAATGTGAGATTACAACCCCTTCACACACAGGCAATAAAAAAAGGATTCGTTTTGGTAAAAAAGCTACATACAGCACCTTTAACACAACCTACAACTTAATTTTCTAATGTGACTAATGTAGCCTCGCTTGCACTGTTTAGTTTTTCATTTCATTTGTCTGCTATTTAGTCTCGTTTCTTTGCTCCTCTGGATTTGTGGATGTTTTCTGTACTGATTCCATTTACTGAACTTTATCGTCCGGCTTTCGACTGTCTGCTGGTTTTGTTCATTAAATGTTATGATCTTTGCTTTTTATGTTTTATTTATTATACTTTAAAAAAAAATTGTATATTCATTTATTTAGTTTTTTTCTTTTTCACAAATGTATGACTTTTGAAAGTGCAATTTGATTACCATATATACAGTAGGTTTAATAAAGTTGAATTAACATAACCTTCTGTAATTTTTACTCTTCAAAGTGTACACTTGCAGGTGTTGAGTATAATTAGGCTAATTTACTGATAGTCCCATTAAATAATAATAAGGATAAACAAGATTTCAAAAAAACTACAATTATCTAACATCTGACTAAATAAAAATTAACCTCAAGAAATAAAATGCTAAATGGGGGATATCTATAGGCCTATCTAGCATAAAAACAAAAAATTGTCAGAACGTCATCTCCCAGCAAACATTTGGACGTTGAAAAGACGTTGAAAAGACGGTGAAAAAGACGTCAGTCAGAGACGTCCCGTCATGGTTGAAAAATGAATGTCTGGCCGTGAATTCCACGTCTTTTCTGCACGTCCCTGGACGTCTAAATGGGTTTATTTTTTTTAGTTCTTCTGGATGTTTATAAGATGTGTTGCTGCCAAATGTATGTGTATATATAATCCTGCATATAAAATAATTTTACACTATTTTTACACATCTGAACTTGACAAAGGTTCTAAAAAGGTCTACTAACAGTCTTGCATTACTGTTAAACAGCCATAAATAAAAGTTTTTAGAGTCTATGAAGTTTGTTTATGGCTTTATGGTTTTTGTTTTGTTTATGGCATTTTTTAAATCCACCACCCCAGGCTGTTCCTGGAGCGTTCTTCAGGTGTTCCTCCACTGCTGCATCAATGGCATTTGGGCTCCATCTCATCACAGCATCTGTGGGAAGAGAATATGTTTTTTTTTTTAAAGAAAATGGCTCATTTCTAGGTAAATGACGTACTTATTTTACTGTATAATAATCTTATGCCAATAAAAGATGTTCTGCATAATGTGTTCGAATAGTGAAAAGAAAAACAGCATTTGCCCTCTTCAATACTGAGCCCTTAAGAAAGACCCTTCACTAGGTGTGTAACTGTAAAAGTGAAAAGGACATTTCTGATAAAGACAGGTGGTCTTTTAAAGAATGTCCCCTGAATAGATAAAAGTTAACAATAAAAATTACATTAATATTAGACAAGGAACAAGAGTTTTTTTTTTTTTATGTCATAAGGCCAAAATTACCTTGAATTACTGTACATCGTACAAAGCGTTTGTGTAGTGTTGAATGACTTCTTTTCAATTTGACCACCACTCCTCATATTGAAAATCGCCATTAAGGCATTTGACATGATTCTGTGAAAGAAATTACACAGGATTACTTCACCTCAAAAAAAGTAAAAAAATAAATAATAATTCCAAGTAAAGGACAATTCAGGGGAGACTGAATTGACAACGAGCGAAAACAATGGTATCAATAATCATTCAATACTTGGTGAAATACTTGTACTTCTACACCACAAACTTATTTAGCAAACAACTTTCGGGCGCATATACAAATCATTTGGAGAAATACATGAATACAAATATATACATACACATATATACACACACACACACACATAGCATATACAAACAAATCTTCATCTACAGATCATCTCGATAATGTCACATTCACCATCTGTCTTCTCTGCATTATTTTCCCAGGATCCTCTTTGGTGCACCTGCACTCACTCTCCCCTGAGTAATTATCATCATCACCTGTACCTCGTCTTCTCACCCCTTTATATTCAGCACTCACCCTTCAGTCATCGTCTGGTCTCGTCTACACATGACACAGACTCTCTACCATACTTACCTGTATTCCTACCTTCGATCCTGATCTTCTCAGCCAGTCATCATTCCGTCTTTTAAGGAACTCCATCATCATCTGCAAGAGAGAGAGAGAGAGAGAGAGAGAGAGAGAGAGAGAGAGAGAGAGAGAGAGAGAGAGAGAGAGAGAGAGAGAGAGAGAGAGAGAGAGAGAGAGAGAGAGAGAGAGAGAGAGAGAGAGAGACTTGGTTACACTTCAGTTAAGCTATCTTCTGAAATTCAACTTACTGTTTACTCACCTGTTTCGCTGTACCGATCCATTCTGCAAATTAAAGCATTTAACTTACCATTCTTGCCTGCTTCGTCTATGCCAAACCTGACAGATAAAGAGCTTTTTTCCTCTTCTTCCAGGCTTTCTCAAGATAACTGGCACTGGCTAATTCATATGTTTCACATGTGAACAGCCATCTCAGTCTTTGAGCATCATGCATATTTACCAAATCAATCTCTGATTTTATCTTACAAAACAAAAAAATCATGCTGTTCACAATAATTGGAAATATATATTTCTTACTTTCACTTTCAGTTGACATGGGCTAAGCGCTCCTTGAGGGTCTGGTGCCAGCTATTTCAAAATGTAAATATTTGTAAAATGTAAATTCAATTTTGGATAGGACAACCCCATGGTTGGAAAAGACCATTAACACACATACCCTCACTTCTGTGCTCTCTCCCGAATGCAGCGGTCAAGAGGCAAGACAACATTAGGAAATTCTGTTAATGAAAGCAAAACACACACAAACTTAAATAAGAGGGTAGTTAAATAAAAACTGTAAATAATATTGTTTTATTTTAACTACTTTGTGGATGTAGCAAAGATTTAGATTTCTTGTAATCCAATTGGACAGTCAACTATTGTAGCCATATAATAATCATTCACAATGACTAAATCCAAGGTAGCCAACCCTGGTACTCGAGAGCCACTCTCCTGCTTGTTTCCAAACTATCCCTGCCCTACTTCCTGCTGACTAATAATGGATCAGGTGTGGACCAGGGTCGAGGACCAGGGTTGGCTACACCTGGCCTGCGTTCAGCCCCGACAAAACGTTGCACAACGTTTTTTAAACAGAAACGGTGATGCGTTGAACACACTGTTCTGATGACGCAAGAGTTGCAACTATGGCAGCTGAGAATTCTTTGTGTTCTTTGTGAAGAATTTTCAGAGCCTGATGAAGTCGGTATAAATATGTGTTTAATACTACAAAATATGCCCGATGTTACAGTTACTGCACTTGCCGCCCAGAACAAAAGAGAACATCCCAATCGAGTGAAGGGATTGCTGAAACTGAAACTGAAGCACACATCTTACCTAATTCAGACTAAAACACATCTATTTAGCCTCACATACTGACTTTATTTGTAGTTCATACTGTTTTAATACCCTGTATTTTCTTTCTCATTTTTAGGAAAAGCACTTAATTACCATTGTTTATTTCTAAACCAACACACTTGCAATGAAGCTAAAAATATAAACAACTACATCATTATGTTGATATCCTATATTTTTTACAATAAAACTTTCGACAAACATGTCTTCTAATATCCTCAGTTGTTGCGTATACCGAGCTGCATCGGACACATTTGTAAATTACTTTCCTTGAACCCATTGTGCGAGTTTACTTTAATACCGCGTGCTTTATATACATGTTGCTGCTGATTGGACTGCAGTTCTGACACACCCACCAAACAAGAGAAAACGCATCTCAAACCCCGTTGCACACCGGTGCACGCCGTTTCCAGGAAACATGACGTTCAACCCGGAAACCGTAGCAAAACGTTGCGCACCGTTTTGAACTTGAACATGCCCCAGGTCTACATATTTTAAATTGTGAAGTGATAAGACTGCTGTTCAAATGTACACTTCACAGTGTAATACTGCATTAGTTACTATAAAATTAGCTGGCTGTACTTTAGCTTTTTCTTGAGCAATGACAGACATTATAGGCTCTATATTTGTAACGGTATGAACAATTATTTAGAAAAATGTATGTTTGTATTTAAGGTATATTGTGAATAAAATAAGATGTGAATCACAAACTTCTCACATACAATGGGGTGTCCTCTGGGACTGGGATGATAATGCAGAATTTGGAACTACTGGAGACAATAGACATTAAAAACAAATGGGTGAAAAATATTTAAGGTAAGAAAGGACACCTTAATCAATAAACACCATAACTATATGGTAAAATAAAAAAACACCTTTGTGAAGGACATTAAACAAGAAACAAATGCAATGTCTCTTTGGTTCTGCCAGATGGCCTGGAGAAGGATTCCCGAATTCTACGTCTGGCAGATGGCTGTTCGTTATGTGACCCTGAAAATTGCAACTTAATGTAATTTCATCAAGATCAACAAACAAAATCACGTTTTAAAAATTTCACTGAAGTGATTACAAAATTGGTAATCTTAGAGTATGGTTAGAAAGCAACTTTGTAACAAAGGAAACATGAGCCATTAACTGCCTTAATATAGAGAGCAGATAAACTGCCCTCCAAGTGACAATAATACACTCACAATACATTCCAAACATTATCAAAAACAGAAGATTCATTCTTTGCATACAGACAGGATTTATATTCATTATGCAAAAAGGCATGGCCATAAAGCATTACTTACTTAAGTATTTAAAGCTGAGACCATAGGTGAGGAATCAGGTAGTCTCCTTCCTGATACTTCCCTATTTTCATTGTGCATTACCTCACCTGCACAAATTCATTTTATGGTAGTGTAAGATATAAACACAGTGAGCCACAGTAAATCACAGAAACGTTTTGTGATATGTTAACATTTATGCAAAACACCTCCTGAATCATGAAATATCCAAAATTGTCCATACTAATAAACAGTCCGTGAAGCACAAACGAGTAGCGCAGTTTCGTTCCACTTTTATTATTATTATTATTTTTTACAATTCGCTGCTGGGCAATGTTGCGGTCGCGCCAGCACGACCTATAACAAAATGTAATAACAAAAATGTCTAATGTCACATTTATAATACAAAATGTACTTACCCAACAGCAGATTTTTAGTAATTCAGCAAAACACAACAATGCACCCTCAAATCCTGCTCGCCTCGTGGTTGTAGAAAAACGGGAAAATGGCTGCGTTATCGCTTTATCACAAGATAATATATCCTATCGTGGGATTTTGCAATATCGCGAGATTTGCTACAACATCTCGGTGGAACAGTTCTGATGAAAGCACGTCAATGTACGTCTTTTCAGAACCTCTTAAAAACCTACTTGGGGCTCTTAAATTTAATTGTTGCAGTATCAACCAAGGTGTAAGCATAATTGTTTTTGCATATTTCATAAGGATTTCATAGAGGGTCATGATGGACTATAAATGCATGTGTAAAAGACGTCGCCAGGTGATGTCCTCTCACCCGATACACTATATATTGAACTACACGTAGGTTAAAGTCAAAATAACAATTATACATGCAACTCAAGAGAACTGTAGACATGTACAAATGAATGCATTTTTAGGAAATGTTCTGTGTTACATATTTTTACCGATTTATGCCCTTTCTACCGCGACTATTTTTGGCCAGGGACATGACGTTGCCGTCAAACCAATGTTTGCTGGGCTCTCAGTTGCTGAATGTCGCGCAACAACGTTGCTACAGCCCTGGCGCGTCTTACAATTCTGCGTTGTTACAATGTTGCGAGCACGTAGACAGCGACGTTGCCACAACGTAAATGTGTTTCCTGGGTAGTCGTAATTACATTTTGGATAGTTGGAATTGTCATTCAAGATATCTGTAACGTAATTGTGACTAGTCGAAACGACAGATAGATATATCTGTAATTCATATTTGACTAGGCAAAACTGAATTACAGATATCTGCAATGACATCGTTAAAAACGACATTCAATTCGTCACACATCTTAAATGACAATTGCAGATATCTGTAATTCAGTTTTGACTAGGCAGAATGAAAGTTAAAGATATCTCAAACGTCATTATGACTAGTGCAAATTATTGTGCATGACCTACGTTGCTCTATTTTAGATATCCATAAATAAGTCATTTCCCCTCCCCGCCATAATTAAAGAAGTAGTGAGTTAATTTCCTTATTTCTATGAATGGAAGAAGAAAGAAGCAGTCATGGCGTTGGCTGTAACCGAAAAAAAACACCAGAAAATGTTTTTTACAAATTAAAAAAAAATATATACAATATTTTATATACGAAAAAAAAAATGTTGCAATGCTATGTTTATGATCATGCTTAAAATTACGTAGGTTATTGTTGACGTAAGATTTATGCGTGAAAGAGATTCACACTAATTCACTTTAAAAAAGATGCTGACATGCATGCTACTTGCCATGGAAGTACAATAACATTAACTTCCTTAGATGAGAAAAAAAGTTCTTAGTTCAGATTAGTTCTTATTTTATTTTTTCAGTTTGAAACAGTATCTAACAGCATAAAAAAGACGATTAAAAACTCCTTCGCCCTCTGGTTGCTCCGACATGGTGCTAATCAGTGCTAATTACAAGTTAACAGTTAACAGGTGCTTTGTGATTTGATGATTTGAACAACACACTCTGTGGAAACTTTTAAAAAACGCCTTAAAGGACAACTCCAGTGAAAAATGAACCTAGGGGTAATTAACACATGGTTACTGAGTCGATCATTCCCTGGAATGCGTTTTCATGATAATCAAATGTAAAGAGTTTTATCTTTAAAAACAGATGAGCTTATAACGCTAGTATGGGGCACAGAGTAAGTAAAAGTAAATCGCTAGTTAATACCACTAACAAGGCTCAAAATAGCCTCACACTAACACGGTAGCATAATGAGGGTCCCTACATGCAAACCGAAGCATTGAAAACTTTGTAGGTATACAGACAGTTTAATAAGAACATACTTTATAAAGACAATACATTACGCGTTTACAGACAGGATCCATCTTGGAAAACAGTCTCGACTAATCGAGCCACGAACGCCGTGATTGTTAGTAGATAGTAACCATGTGTTAACCATGTGAAGATTTCAGGAAGAAATGAAATCTATGAGCCTGACATAGGGAGATGTCCAGAAAACAGCCCAGAATTGACCAGGGGTGCGTTTCCCAAAAGCATCGCTAGCCAACTATGTTCGCAAGTTCCGTTGTTATCATCAGTTCAATGAGTCAGTGTTTCCCGAAACCATCGTTCTAACGAACATTGCAAACAGCATCGCAGAGTTGTGTAGTTGGAACGACAGATCTCGACCTGTGGTTAGAAGAAGAGTTTCTAGTTTGCATGATGTGGACTTTAATCATATTTTTCTTGATTAAAAAATAAGACGCTTATACATGAGTCATTGTAGCTTAAAGCTGCCGTTGGCAAAAAATTGATCATATTCAGTGAAATTGACACTATAATCCGACAGAACAACATAAATAAGGTGGTTTTAGAAAAAAACCCGAGCTTCTAACTCCACCTGGAGCGTGTTATTTGTTTTGCTAAAATCCACCGCTCCCAGATCATCAGGTCCAATCAGCGCAGGGGGGTGTGAGATCTGACTGTCAATCACAGGTCGTGCACACGCCACAGATCCCCCCTCCCTCACGCACGTTACAATATCACATGCACACGCCACGCCTGAAGTTCGCCTGAAGATTGCACTAAGTGTGATGGCGGAGAGAAAATCTACTAACAAGCTTCCAATTCCTCGGTTATTGCTATCTATGGGTAGATTAGCCAGGGCAGACTACCTCCGAGTCCATGGTGTTGAGCGATGCTGAAGAGACGAACGCGTTCACAGAAAACCAGGTACACACGCACAGTGATGCACTGACGAGCACGACCTCGATGGGAGGGTGCTCACTGGTAGTGGGGGAGGGGCATGAGAGTTGTTAACATTCAAAATTTTGGCTAAGTCAACCCAATCTGCCAGACTTGCTGACTGCAGCTTTAAGTGTCCAAATACTTTGAGACCACTGTATATGAACATCATTTAAATATTAAATTTCACCTGAATCAAAACAAAATAATACCTTACTGTGGTGGTCAAGGCCAAGAACAGGCAGTGAGCTGATAAGAAAAAATTATTTTCTCCAAACAAAAAGGACCAAAATTAATATACAGGGTGTAATGATGCAGCGGACGAGGAGGGATCCATTTGCAGCTTTATTTAGAGTGGTCAGACAGGCAGGGTTAAACAACAGCAGACAGAACAACGGAGAGAACAGAGCAGATCGGGGTCACAGGCAGAAGTCAGGGCAGGCAGCAAAAGGCAAAGTCCAATTAACAATCCGGGTTAAGGCAGGCAGAGAACAATCAGGAGTCGAAATACACAGTCCAAGGTCAGTAAACGAGAACAGCAAACACAGGAATAAACGCTCAGAAATTGTACGCCAGGGCAATGCAATACTTCGCAGAGAAGTGGAGTGTGGAAGTGGCTTTTATGTGTGTGTGAATGAGGTGCAGGTGTGTGTGTGTAATCAGTGCAGTGCAGGTGTATGAAGTAATCAGTCCAGGTAGATGCAGGATGGGAAATGTAGTCTGTGAGTGAATCTGATAGTCCGGTGTGGAGTGCCCTCTGGTGGCTCTCAAGGGCACTCCAGCTGATGACCGTTACACAGGGGCAGATATAACAAAAGACATCTTCTGAAACTAACAAAATTAAACATAAACATCATCCCCTGTTAACAAAGTAACAACAAAACAAAAACACTAAGTTCAGCAGCTGTTCTTCTCAACACTGCTATACATATCCAGTTAGTCTCTACCAAACCAATAATAGAGGTAAATATCAAATAATTACTTTCCCAAATAAACCACAACCAATAATACCATTTACAACACAATATACACTTTCTCCAAACTAACATAATACACTCAACTACTTTCCTCTGGAACAGTATAAATTGGGAAACTGAAGCACCGCCTCTCCCTTTGTCTGCGGCCGTCACTCCATGGACCAGGGTAATCTAGGACTCAGGTAAAGTTAAACAGCAATGAGAGATAGAAGAAGTGTGCACCCTTCTGTGCATTCAATATTTTACTAAACTGCTAACCCAGCTAGCAGGGAACGTTCTCAGAACTTTCGCTAACATTCCCTACAAGTTTGGTTAATGTTCTAAAGAAAACATTTGAATGTAATGTTTACCGAACATTTTAAGGATGTTTTCTCATTTAAAAAAATGTTCCTATAACGTTATATGAAAACTAAGATATAACATTTTAACTGCAACATTCAAAAGATGTTTTGGGAATGTTTCTGAAATAACAAGTTGTACTATGATCTCAAAATATCATTGTCCCTATGTTTCATTATAACGAAAGAAGAACGTTCTCTCTGTCACGTTAGGAAAACGTTTTGAGGATATCATTGAGAGATGAGATGTTGAATGTTCTTTATAAAACGTTATTTTAATGTGACGAGTTAACAAAATTATAACATTTTATTTGCAACATTTTGAGAATATTTTGGGAATGTTGTTAAAGTTAAAGTTTGTACAATGATCTCAATATAACATTGTCCCAATGTTTCATAAAAACAAAAGAAGAACATTCTCTCTGTCACATTTATAGAATATTTTGAGGATATCATTGAGAGATGAGATGTTGAATGTTCTTTATAAAACGTTCTTCTAATGTGACGAGTTAACACAATTAGAACATTTTACCTGCAACATTTTGAGGATATTTTGGGAATGTTGTTAAAGTTAAAGTTTGTACAATGATCTCAATATAACATTGTCCCAATGTTTTGTCATAACAAAAGAAGAACATTCTCTCTGTCACATTAGGAAAATGTTTTGAGGATATCATTGAGAGATGAGATGTTTATTGTTCTTTATAAAACGTTCTTTTAATGTGACGAGTTAACACAATTAGAACATTTTACCTGCAACATTTTGAGCATATTTTGGGAATGTTGTTAAAGTTAAAGTTTGTACAATGATCTCAATATAACATTGTCCCAATGTTTCATGATAACAAAAGAAGAGCATTCTACTTGCAACATTTTGAGCATATTTTGGGAATGTTGTTAAAGTTAAAGTTTGTACAATGATCTCAATATAACATTGTCCCAATGTTTCATAAAAACAAAAGAGGAACATTCTCTCTGTCACGTTAGGAAAATGTTTTGAGGATATCATTGAGAGATGAGATGTTGAATGTTCTTCATAAAACGTTCTTCTAATGTGACGAGTTAACACAATTAGAACATTTTACTTGCAACATTTTGAGCATATTTTGGGAATGTTGTTAAAGTTAAAGTTTGGACAATGATCTTAAAATAACATTGTCCCAATGTTTCATGATAACAAAAGAAGAGCATTCTACTTGCAACATTTTGAGCATATTTTGGGAATGTTATTAAAGTTAAAGTTTGTACAATGATCTCAATATAACATTGTCCCAATGTTTCATAAAACCAAAAGAAGAACAATTCTCTCTGTCACATTAGGAAAATGTTTTGAGGATACCATTGAGAGATGAGATGTTTATTGTTCTTTATAAAACGTTCTTTTAATGTGACGAGTTAACACAATTAGAACATTTTATTTGCAACATTTTGAGCTTATTTTGGGAATGTTGTTTAAGTTAAAGTTTGTACAATGATCTCAAAATAACGTTGTCTTAATGTTTTGTCATAACAAAAGAAGAACGTTCTCTCTGTCACATTTGTAGAATGTTTTGAGGATATCATTGAGAGATGAGATGTTTATTGTTCTTTATAAAACGTTCTTTTAATGTGACGAGTTAACACAATTAGAACATTTTATTTGCAACATTTTGAGCATATTTTGGGAATGTTGTTTAAGTTAAAGTTTGTACAATGATCTCAAAATAACGTTGTCTTAATGTTTTGTCATAACAAAAGAAGAACGTTCTCTCTGTCACATTTGTAGAATGTTTTGAGGATATCATTGAGAGATGAGATGTTTATTGTTCTTTATAAAATGTTCTTCTAATGTGACGAGTTAACACAATTAGAACATTTTACTTGCAACATTTTGAGCATATTTTGGGAATGTTGCTAAAGTTAAAGTTTGTACAATGATCTCAATATAACATTGTCCCAATGTTTCATGATAACAAAAGAAGAACATTCTACTAGCAACATTTTGAGGATATTTTGGGAATGTTGTTAAAGTTAAAGTTTGTACAATGATCTCAATATAACATTGTCCCAATGTTTTGTCATAACAAAAGAAGAACATTCTCTCTGTCACATTAGGAAAATGTTTTGAGGATATCATTGAGAGATGAGATGTTGAATGTTCTTTATAAAACGTTCTTGTAATGTTATGTGTTAACACAATTAGAACATTTTAATTGCAACATTTTAAGGATGTTTTGAGGATGTTGTTGAGATAACAGATTATATAATGTTCTCAGTAAAACATTGGCACAATGTTCCATAATAACAGAGGAGGAACATTATCAAATCAACGTTCGTAAAATGTTTTGAGTATATCACTGAGACCTGAGATGATGAGTGTTTTTTAAAAAAATTCTTGTAATGTGACGTGTTAACAAAACTAGAACATTTTAAATGTAACATTTAGCAATCAAACTACACAATTATTGTTAAATTGAGCTTGCTGGTCAGACAGCAGGCCAACAGGGTTCACGATGGAACATATGGTGCATTTAAGTCCTCCTGGGAAGTTTGTATTCATGAGGTTTTACAATTTTGTTTAATGTTTTAAATTAATGAAGCCACTGTAAACTTTATCATCACATATTATACTGTTACATATTAATGCTATCATATTTTGTGCAGGCATTAGCTTACTTCATTGTCACTGCTAAATACCTAAGTATAGTGGTATCCCACAATGTTTCCCACTGACACACCCCTAACTCTTCAAGATCGGGGTTAAAGAAAATCCTGAGCTTCCTACTCATATTCTCATCATTGTGTTGGCGTTCAACTTGTAAATACGATCTTTATGACATGACTTGAATGCACCAATAGCTCTAGCTTAATTAGGGACAATCCATACAAACACTCTTTGCTAAAATACATTACAGACTGTCACAGTAAGAAGTTATTCGTCCTGTATCAACGCTAAAGGCCTAACCACTGCAGTCAACACCTTGGAGTATCCATGCTGTTAAATAAAAGTCTGTAGACAAGGGTTAGGGTTAGGGTTAACCTTAACCCTTAATTTCTAACCCAGACCCGGTTTCACAGAGTTTAGATTAAGCCAGGATTAGGCCTTAGTGCATTTAATTAGCTTTTAAAAATGTGCCTTAGAAAAAAGAAAAAGAAACATTACTGGTGTGCATCTTGAGACAAAACAATGGCACTGACATATTTTAAGATATGTCAGTGCAAGTTGCTTTCAGGTAAAACAGCTCAAACGTGCATTTTAGTCTGGGACTACAGGCTTAAACCTTGCCTGTGAAACCCGGGGTATGTTGTAACTTGTATAGAATTATGCCAATGTTACCAAAGTGTTGTGTTGGACAGAGGATTAACCCTAAACCAACAGGATGTGTAACTGTGCCACACAGGGTGAAAAGCAAGTTGACATTATTAGGCATAAGAGTGTTTCTAAAGGAAAGGTCAATATTTTGTTAAAGTGCAAAAGGATCATTATGGGTCACATGAATGTAACTCTAATGTTACCATGATACCAATCCATTAGTTTTTCATGTAGGTAGGTATACAGAATTGTATATGAATAGCCTACATATGCAATGTTTGCTCTGTTTAATATATAATATGTTTGCTCTTTTAAACTGCTGTTTGGCAGAGCAGTGGTAAATATATGTTGTTATACATGGTATATATTATTTGTGTAATTTATTATTATTATTTATATGTTATTGTAAGTTTATTTTTTTTTATCATGCACTGCAATGAAGACACCATTTAACCAATTGATTAAATATAACAGCCAGCTTACAAATACAACTAAATAAATAGCCGTGCACATTTTTTTCATATTCTTTCTTTTAAAACATGTAATCTTTTCCTGTAATTGCAATGTTACCACATTATTGGCTGTCTCTTCGAGTTGTTTTGAGCATGATTGGCTATTCAGACTGTCATCCAGGAATCTGGCCAATGGCAGCTATGCGCGCCTTTTACTGGTCAAGTTTGAAGTTTGAATATTCGTCTGTTAGAGTCTGTGTGTGTGTGCGCGCTGCTGCTGCTCGGGAGGATCTTCAGTAGCCTACTAGCCTCCTTCGGTTCTGTGGCTTTTACATTGTTTAAAACATGGATTATTTTGCATCGTACTGTTACATTTTTATTTTGAGCGAGTTGCGGGATGTAAATGGACAACGAATTTTAACAACGTAGCCTACGTGTAACGGACATATTGCAATCTGCGGAAGGTAAATAACTTTATTTTATATAAAAATACATTCTGCTACATCAAAATATAGTGTGTTAAATTGAGAAGCTAATTTTAAATGCGACTAGAGCAATATCGATATTATGTCAATGTTTCAGGCTGCATGTGTAACTTTAGGCTAAATATTGTCAGCTAAGTTAGTTTTTGATAAAAATAAATAAAAATAAACCTCAGCATAGTCTGAGCTTTACAATGAGTGAACTGAGAACATTGTGTCTTTATACAGAGAGGAACTCGAACCACACTATGAAAACTAGGCTTTTGAATGATCGCGGGATATCGGCCTAACGTTACCGTCAAAATGATGAGTCATCATCATAATATGTTTTTGAGCTGGTGAGTAAAAATTTGCAAGCTTTTTATGTCTCTTTTAGTAAGTAAATACAAATAGCTAATAATATTGCTGTATGTGTGTGTTTCCCATTATCCAGGAATTTTGGGAATAAATTATCCAGCCACATGATCTTCAGTTGCGGTGAGTATTGTCATAGTAAAATACACGTGAAATAGAGGCAGAACATGTAAACTCTGCTCAAAGGCACACTGGTCCAAACCCTCCAGTCAAAATTGTACCTGTCTTCTTGATATGAGTTTTTATGGGCCTAGCTGACCCAAACATAAATGTCCTTTCAAAATGAAATTATTTTCAAACCTGTATGACTTCTGTGAAACACAAGAATGTTGGGAATAAAACAACATTGGAACCCATTTTATGGAAACAAATGTTCCCAATGTTTCATGATAACAAAAGAAGAACATTCTACTTGCAACATTTTGAGCATATTTTGGGAATGTTGCTAAAGTTAAAGTTGTACAATGATCTCAATATAACATTGTCCCAATGTTTCATGATAACAAAAGAAGAACATTCTCTCTGTCACGTTAGGGAAATGTTTTGAGGATATCATTGAGAGATGAGATGTTGAATGTTCTTCATAAAACGTTCTTCTAATGTGACAAGTTAACACAATTAGAACATTTTACTTGCAACATTTTGAAAAAATAAAATAAAATAAACCTCAGCATAGGAGCTTTACAATGAGTGAACTGAGAACATTGTGTCTTTATACATAACATAAATGTCCTTTCAAAATGAAATTATTTTCAAACCTGTATGACTTACTTCTCTGAAATACAAGAATGTTGGGAATTAAACAACATTGGAACCCATTTTATGAAAAACAAAAACAAAAAACAGTGAAGTCATTTCTCAAGATATCTTAATTAAGGTTATACAAAATAAATTCATACAGTTTTGGAACAACATGGAGTACCGGTAAATAACGAGAGAACTCTATTTTTTGGATGAGCTGTTCTTTTTAGGACATGTTCCCAGGGTCCTTTGCTAAATTAACCATGGTTTTTATTATAGTAAAGTGTAGAAACAATATTTTTATGGTGGATTGATTACAATAATTTATTACCATTTAGTTAGTGTTGCAAAACCATGGTTAATGTTAGTAAGGGTTCTCCAGATTTATATAGCCTAACACTTAAGGAAAACATAAAAAATGGTCCTATGTCACCCAGATCAATAGTCTGTTAACACACATTAACACACTTTTTACATTTTCTTAAGATCAAGCATTGGACCAATGTTTACGGAGCAGAACAGGCACCAACAGAGAAACAAGTCCATCACTAGTAAGTATCCACTGCATTTTATAAAACCGTAGTCAATTTTAAACGCACAATGCACTCCAAAATAAAAATGATCTATTTTTTTCTCCCTCGTGCCAGATTTATATCTGTCCCAGATTTATATCTGACTTTCTTTCCACAGAGATTTTTAGAAAAATTATCATTAAAGAGAATCATATAAAGAGAAATGTGGGAGGAGCTTGAATTTATTGCCTAGCCCTGTTTGTTTGAACCGCGAGAGCCGTCAAAGCTTATGCTACTCCTATGTCATGCACCGACAAGAGCCTTTTATAGTCAACACGTCGGACGCAAGCAACTTGCACTTTTGCCCCCACCAACAACGCATAGTATTGCATACAACGGTGCGTCGCGTATCAAAAACTGGGACGACACATTTTTCTACTCATAGACGCATATGGCGGCCGAAGTGTAGTGATGCGTAGCCTTGCAGGCGCATATGCGTATCGATGCGTTGACTAACTCTTTGGGCGTAATTTGACTTGCATATGGCTGTCTGCTGGAAGCTAGTTATTTAAGTCGATAAAATTATAAATATGGTAGGGCTGGGGGAATTAACACGTTAATCTTCGCGATTAATTTGAGATGCTTAACGAGTTTATAAAAAAAATGCAATTAACGCAGCACTTTTTTTGCCTCATTTTAATGACTTCCTGTTGCGGAAAAGGCTGCAAAATATGCCGTCCCGCCCCTCCGTGTTTGGCGATCAGGTTTTATTCTCGCGCAGCTTTCATGAGCGGGTCTTTTCCGCTCCGCGCTCTCCATTCCGTGTGTGTGTGTGTCGGCGCACTGACACACACACACAACACTGAGCAAACATTGAGCTCTTTGCTCAATGTTCTGCTCCGTGTTTGCGCTGCACGTTCTGCTCTGTCGTTAACGGCCCAAACGCTCCAATCATGTACCGATCACGCACTGGAAAAGCAAAGTCAAATAACGTGAAATTTCTCAGTAGTAGACTTCTGTGAAATAGCCCTACTGAGCTGGTATAGTCATGCTGGCAACAATGGTAAAATTACCTGCTCTGATCACATGCTCTTGTAATAATAGCTTTGTAGGACTATGTTTTATTTTGATAATTAGAAAAAAAAATTTATAATAATAAATTGTTAAATTTATTATGTTGATTGATTATTGAAAATAATAATATATTGATATATTGATGTTTAATATTATTTTAATACAGGGCTATTTTCTGTTCTTTTTTTTCCTTTTTGTTGTTTAATTAGGTTATTCTAAGTTTAAATATTGATGATTACAAGCTTGGGGGAAATGCAATTAATTGCATTTAATTACAGCAAATTGTGTAAATAATCAGTTACTTTTTTTAATCGATTCCCAGCCCTAAAATATAAAATATGGATATGTTTCTTACACAAACGCATCACTTCGCTTCACCTTTCGCCTTTATTAACCTGCCAGAGCCGTGTGGAGTACTTTTATCATGGATGGATGCATTTTTATGGACTTGTCAAAAAAATCCCACAGGGAGCTACAGAATAAGAAATCTTTGAAGTCCACTTTTTTACTGTCTGTTTCCATCAGTAAAATTACAGTTGTTTTTTTTCTCTCAGAATTGTGAGGCAAGAACACACAATTGCAAGAAAATATCAGAATTGTGAGCTGTCTTTTTTACTCCCCTCAGAATTCACCCTTCGAGGGAGTTTGATTGACAGGTATTTTTTACATTTTTTATTTTACCAAAAATATTTTTTTCTAAAAAAATTACACAAATTAAACGTTGAGACTTTGTTTCAACTTTCATATCAAAAGTAACCTGCTCTGTCTTGTCTCTGCGTTTAAACGTTTCAGCGTTTTTTCTGTGATCCGCAATGTATTTTTCATTGCGTGACAACATGATGTGTGGCGTGAGAGCGCCATGGCTTGTTGGACATAGCAACAGTAACTAAAGGGGGCGGGTCTTTGCAAATTGCATTAACCATGGCTGCCTGTTAATTATCACTGGACTACTTCGCTCTCGCATCTCCCAAAAGTAATTTTTTTTTTGTTTTCTTGATTCCATTTGAATGGTTTAATTAAATTGCTATAACCAATTATTTAAAATGTAATGATTTAAGCAAAACGTTCTTCAAAGGTTAAACCAAACTTTTATTTGACGGATTGCCGTGTAGACCTTTGAGTTTCTCTGTGTTTTATGATATGATGATAGTTTTTCTCAAATGAAGCTAAAATGCTGCTGAAGTGACTCTCAGAGCAGCTGTATTGATGAAGTGCATTAATGTTCTCATATAGAAACGACAGCAAAAAAAAATAAGCCAGAATTGCTTTTTTTTCTCAGGTTTTACTAATTTATCCTGTGATTCTGACTTTCAAACGGCCAATTGCGAGTTTATATCTCGCACTTCTGAGAAAAAAAAGTTTGAATTGTGATTCGCAATTACCTTTTTTAAAAATTGTATTCCATGGCGGAAACAAGCTTTCATATGCACAGACAGTAGCTCACATTTAACATGCAGATTGTGCGCACACAGAAACCTACTGGAGCACAAAAAGTTAGTGTCAACACTGTCCTGTGATTTCTCAATAAGAAACAGAAGTTATAGCATATTTTTCTTTCTGCTTTTGAAGTAACTAAAACTTACAGCTTAGCTAATAGCAAAGAGACGATTCACAGGTATGATTAAATCACACTAGAAATTGTTCTATCTCAAATGCAGTACTACTTTATCTGTATCTGATTTAAAACAAGCAGAAATCTGTAAGAAATGTAACAATCCATAGACAATATAACTGATGAAAATGAGCTGTTACATCAGAGCAAAAGCATCGTGGGCAGTGCTGTGACATGCTGCAGCTGTGCTCAAGGCTACCTGAGTTCGAGGTTCACACTTCTCAAGCCAAGTTTGTAGTTTGTTAAAATAATTTAGCCTCTAGTTGTGTTATTAAAGGGATACTCCACTTTTTTTGGAAATAGGCTCATTTTACAACTCCCCCAGAGTTAAACAGTTGAGTTTTACCGTTTTCGAATCCATTCAGCCGAGTTTCTGATATTTGGAAGAATATCAGTAACCAGACAGTTTCTGGTCTCATTGACTTCCATAGTAGGAAAAAATATATACTATGGAAGTCAATGAGACCAGAAACTGTCTGGTTACTGACATTCTTCTAAATATCAGAAACTCGGCTGAATGGATTCGAAAACGGTAAAACTCAACTGTTTAACTCTGGGGGAGTTATAAAATGAGCCTATTTCCAAAAAAAGTGGAGTATCCCTTTAACATGTATATAATGGATTAAGTATATGTTTTAAATTACAGAAACAAAATAGATACTCATAAGGTATCATATTTATACTTTTAAATAAACTAATCTAATTAATTTCTGATTAATAATAAGGCTGGCTAATTTTGAAACTTTTCAAAGTCAATATTGCTTGTGATCTTAATATGTAATATGTATTTGTATTATTTTTTGTTTACACTGTTGCATGATCTTCTTTTATAGGCTATGAGGAAAAACTACCATGCACACAGAGAATGGAGCTCAATTCTGCTAACTGGGATAGCAGCTGAAAAAGAAGAAGAGAAGAACAGTAGAACACCTATTAATGCAGATGACTTTATTCTTTTTCTGCAAGAACCAAGACAACCAAAGACTGATGATGAGCGCTCTGAGCAAACAGCAGTCAAGACGTGTGATTGCACATTGGACTTTACTGAGTTCTTCATTTAATGTTGGGCATCTACTGTACGCAGAACTTCTAATAATTTATGTGAATGCCATTCATAAACCTGTTAGATTTTTGTTTTATTTTAGAGATTAATAAAATTGTATGTTTTAACAATGTTATAGCTAAGCATTTTTTATGTTTAAGAGAACATTTTGGGAACAAAAATAAAACTTCCCACTAAAAAATTTATAAGAATGTTAAGTAGTATTTTTAAGAGTATTTTTAGAGAATGTTATCCTAACTTTTAGAAGAACGTTCTAAGAATAAAAATAAAACTTCCTGCTAAAAACTTTATAAGAATAAAGGGATAATGTTCTAAAAATGTTATGATTAAACATTTATAGAAGGTCATCATCACAAAACATTTTTAGAGTGTTCTTAGAGAATGTTATCCTACCTTTTAGGAGAAATAATGTTCTAACAATATTATTATTAAACATTTTTATAATGTTGTAAAAAAAAATGTTATCTGAACTTTTAAAAGAACATTCTGGGAACAAAAATAAAAACACCCCCTGAAAACTTTCTAAGAACGTTAGAGAATAATGTTGTAAGAATGGTACACCTAAACATTTTAATAATGTTTTTAAATAATGTTATCCGAACATTTAAAAGAACATTCTGGGAACAAAAATAAAACTATCCGCTTACAACATTATAAGAACGTTAGAGAATAATGTTATAAGAATGTTATTACTAAACATTTTAATAATGTTTTTAGAAAATGTTCTCTAAACATTTAAAAAAACATTCTGGGAACAAAAATAAAACTACCCGCTGAAAACGTTCTATGAACATTAGAGAATAATGTTATAAGAACGTTATTACTAAACATTTTAATAATGTTTTTAAAAAAATGTTATCCGAACATTTATAAAAACATTCTGGGAACAAAAATAAAACTACACGCTAAAAACATTATAAGAACGTCAGAGAATAATGTTATAAAAATGTTACTACTAAACATTTTAATAATGTTTTTAAAGAATGTTCTCCAAACTTTTAAAAGAACATTCTGGGAACAAAACTAAAACTAGCCGCTGAAAACTTTCTAAGAACGTTAGAGAATAATGTTAAAAGAATGTTACTACTAAACATTTTAATAATGTTTTTAAAGAATGTTCTCCAAACTTTTAAAAGAACATTCTGAGAACAAAACTAAAACTAGCCGCTGAAAACATTTATAGAACAATACATGCTAATGTTCTTAGAACATTTTTAGAACAAAAAATTTCTAGCTGGGAACTCATTAACTTGTCCTGTGTTTTTCTTATAAGGGAATTTAAATAAAGTAACAACCCATAATAAAGAGATTTAATTACAGTAACCATATTAAGTTAAACTTAACAATAACCAACCTGAACCATGGTAAAGGCCAAAATATGTGAGTTGGGCTACGCATCCGTCACACTCACCGACTATGAATGTCTAAAAATGTCTATCTACACAAAGATGTGCACAAATTAGCATCATAGTGCTTGAATGAATGTGCTCTTGACTTTCTGGTTAAACACAAAAGTAGACGATATTCTGTACAACTGGCTAATGGATGATTTAATGGTTGTCAGCACAAGCTCTTCTCAGGTCCCTGTAAAGCTCTTTCATTAAACTAACCTCAGAAATGATCTAATTTTTGAAACAGAAGTGAAAACAAAAAGATAAAAGAAACATTTCAGCAGATTACTTTTTCCTGTTCCTCAGAAACATTTAAACATAAATAATAATACAGTAAATAAACATGACTGTATGACAACTAGCGAGAGGGAAAAAGTGAACATATAAACTCATTGTGTTGGATGTGTGTGAGTCTCAGAGAAACACTCCTACTCTGTTAGAAGGGGATGAAGGGGGAAAATATGATGGTTCTCTAATTATTGTGACCGCAAGTGAATCTGTAATCAGACCAGTTCAGACTCCAGGATAATTTGTTACAGCCTCAGCCTCACAGTAACAGCATCCAGTCAGACTCTCTCTACACAGAACCTGGCGACACTCATCAAATCTCTCTGGATAAGGATATGGTTGATCCTCAAACACGTGTGTCATATTTCTGTTCTCCGACGGAATGAGACGAGTGACTGCTGTGTTTGGATCCAGTCTGAAATTATCTGAGGACAAGAAGATAGAACAAAACAACATTAACCACTGGTGTGTGTGTGTGGGTGTGTGTGTGTGTGTGTGTGTGTAGTGGTGGAAAGAGTACTAACAAATTGTACTTAAGTAAAAGTATTGCTACTTAAGTAATAATTTTCTTGAGTAAGTAGAAGTACTGAAAAATAATATGACTCAAGTAAGAGTAAATAAGTAGATTGCTTAAAAACTACTGAAGTAACTACGTTACAAAGTACTTTGGTATTATTTTTCTATTTTTACCCAAAATGGGGAGATGATGGCAATATGGAGCGCTAAACACTCTCATGTCATCTGTTTAATTCATACTGGAAGCCCAGTGCATACTGATTCATCCCTCACGCAGAAAGTCCACAAGTGAGATTCATAGAAGTATTAAACTTATGACATTTCAGGAAATGCCTTATATGGATATAATAACATGCAAATATTGACGTTTTGACTGAAGTCATGATGACTGATGACTACATGAAGACAAACAGATTATAGCAATAATATATCTGTGGTTATCAAGCTCTCAGGTATTTTCATAAGAATGATGGATGTTTTTAAAGGGATAGTTCACCCAAAAAGGAAAATTAGCCCATGATTTACTCACCCTCAAGTCATCCTAGCTGTAAATGACATTCTTCTTTCAGAGGAATACAATCAGAGTTATATTACAAAATGTCCTGGCTCTTCTAAGCTTTATAATGGCAGTGAATGGCTGGAGAAAATTTGAATCCCAAAAAAGTGCATCCATCCATGATAAAAGTGCTCCATTTTTGCTCCAGGGGGTTAAAGGGTTAGTTCACCCAAAAATGAAAATTCTGTCAGTAATTACTCACCCTCATGTTGTTCCAACCGCGTAAGACCTTCGTTCATCTTCGGAACACAAATTAAGATATTTTTGATGAAATCTGAGAGCTGATCACTTCTCCATAGGCTGCTAGGTGGCCCAAACTTGCTGGCCCAGAAAAGTTATTAAAGAGATTGTTAATATAGTCCAAGTGACTCCAGTGTCTCAATCTTAAGTATATCAAGCGACGAGAATACTTTTTGTGCGTAAAAACAAACAAAAATAACGACTTTATTCCACTGTTCATTTCCTTCTCTCTGGGCCTCGTAGTGTTTTTGCGCTGCGCGTCTGTGTTATACGTCATCACGCATCACACACACATGACCAGCGTCGGCCAATAGTGAGCCTACGTGGTGACGTATAACACAGACGCGCAGCGCAAAAACACTACGCGAACCAACTAGAGGTCCAGAGAGAAGGAAATGAATAGTGGAATAAAGTTGTTATTTTTGTTTGTTTTTGCACACAAAAAGTATTCTCGTCGCTTGATGAACTTAAGATTGAACCACTGTAGTCACTTGGACTATATTAACGATCTCTTTAATAACTTTTCTGGGCCAGCAAGTTTGGGCCACCTAGCAGCCTATGGAGAAGTGATCCAGCACTCAGATTTCATCAAAAATATCTTAATTTGTGTTCTGAAGATGAACGAAGGTCTTACGCGGTTGGAACAACATGAGGGTGAGTAATTACTGACAGAATTTTCATTTTTGGGTGGACTAACCCTTTAATAAAAGCCTTCTGGAAGCTCAGAGGAAAGAGCTAAACAAAACCCTGGTCGCAAATTAGCAATTTTGAAGAGAAATGTCGGAGGATTTCTATATAATAGAAGAGGAGCTTCAGTTTGCTGCATAGCCCTATTTGTTTAAACCGAGAGGCGTCTAAGCTTACGATATTCCTACACCCTACGTCATCCATGCGCCACGGGTTATTCTTGTGGCGCAAGTCGAATTGCGAAGTATGCATATGGTCGTCTGGCGGAAGCTAGTTATTTTAGATTATAAAATTATAAATATAGGTAGCCTATTTTTCTTACAAAAACCCATGGCTTCGCTTCAGAAGGGCTTTATTAACCCACTGGAGCCGTGTGCAGTAATTTTTTTTTTCTTCAAATTTGTTCCAGCCATTCACTCCCATTATAAAGCTTGGAAGAGCCAGGACATTTTTTTGTTATAACTCTGATTGTATTCGTTTGAAAGAAGAATGTCATATACACCTAGAAGGATTTGAGGGTGAGTAAATCATGGGCTAATTTTCATTTTTGGGTGAACTAACCCTTTAATGCAATGCTAATCAACATAGCTTGTAGAATATAGTAAATAATATATTCTCACTCTGTGTTAAGCAGCAACATGAAACCAGAGCCCACTGTTGCTATAGTAACGAATTATCCTTTTACATGCATCTAATTGACAGATAAATCGAGTTGAGGTTTTTTTCAGCTTTGTACAAAGTTTGCTTTGTACATTTAGTTTAACTGTATTGTTAAAGAGGGTAAGCTTTACCATTTAATTGAACTGTATGCATGTATTTTAGACACTTACATTGTTCTTGCTCTGTCCATGCAATAACTGCGTCTATGTTATGAGCCAAGTTTTTTATTTACTTCAACTGCTCAGTGTTCTGGTATTATCAATGGGATGACCCATTTCAGGATTTGCCATAATTAAAATGTAAAATCAGAATATGAGCATAGCTCACTTACATTCACTGAAATATTGAAACATTAGCGATACTGATTCAAAACACGAGCACCAGTGATTGAATGTCAAAGCGCGGTTTGAACGCCCCGCCCCCCAGTCGAACTGGAAGTTTTGATTGGTTTTGCACCCAAGTCAGACCTGCCAGTTATTGGCTGAAGCGCTTCTGATCTGTCTGTTATTGGCTGATGCGCAGGGCTCCACCGCAGTAGTTTGAAAAGTGTCTGCCCTGTTGTCTGTCCTCGGCACCTTTGTCAAAGTACTTTGTACTTTTGGTGAAAAATAAATGTAGCGAAGTTGAATACTTTATTTTTATTCAACTCAAGTAAAAGTAAAAGTACCACAATTTAATTATACTCAAAGTAGAAGAAAAAAAAAAAAAAAAAGAAAAAAAATCGAAAAATCTACTCAAGTACTGTAATGAAAGTATTTGTAATTAGTTACTTTACACCTCTCTGTGTGTGTGTGTGTGAACATACCTGTCATATGAGGACATTAATTAGAATAAATATATTATAAATGTTTAATTATTAATATAAAGATCTACCAGATGTCTGTGGTTAATTAAAAATTAACAAATATCACAAACAAGAGTGAGAAAACAACGAGGATCATGAATCATGTGTGAAAGACCTCAAACATGTGTTAGCTTGTAAAAATGAGCCCTTGATGGTGAAGACAATGAAGCTGCTGAAGATCCCATGTCAAAATATGGAAGCACCTCAATTGCATGGGAGTATTTTCAATTAAATTTCACTTTACTGTACACTTGTAGATGATAAGACTGAAATACAAATACAGGACAAAATTAATCTTACCAACTAGTATCCAGTTCGTTCAGTGTGCAGTTTGGATCATTCAGTAGATAAGAGAGCATCTTGACTCCTGATTCTCCCAGGTGATTGCCGCTCAGATCCAGCTCTCTCAGGTGTGAGTGGTTTGAACGCAGAGCTGAAGCCAGATAACCACAGCCTTCATCTGTCACCATACAGCAACATAAACTACAAACACACACAGAAACAATGAAGATCTGAGACATTAAAACTCTCTACAAAATCTTGTTAAGTCTTCTGAATAATTACACATCCATTTAATATTAAATGAAAAGAGTTGAATATCTCTTATTACATAAACTATCATTTTGGCTGAAAGGAGAATATGGTTCTGATCACCAGTTGATCTATACAACCATCTACCAGCTCCGAGGATCATAAGCAAATAAATTTGTATATCCTAAAGGAAACAGCCATGTTCAAGTAAGTTTGGGTTTTAGGTTCTGAGGAAAACGAAATGCTGTTGACACTTAATACATTGTTTTCTGCACAACATAGTTTTTATTTCCTCTAAGAGAGAGTGGCTCTTATACATACATATACAAAATTCACGCATTAAAGAATCTACTAAATATTAAATGTATTGTCATAATTTATAATGCTTCAATATACTGAATGAATGAATCTCAAACCTCAGTATCTCCAGCTGACAGTTTGGGCTCTTCAGTCCATCAGAGAGCAGCTTCACTCCTGAATCCTGCAGGTCATTGCCACTCATGTCCAGCTCTATCAGACGGGAGTTTGATGATTGTAGAACTGATGCCATAATTTCACAGCTCTGACCAGTGAGGTGACAATATGACAATCTGAACAAAATAATAAAAAAAACTGAACAATTGCACATCCATTAACAGTAATGTACAAATACGTTGTTTCTGTATTTAACCATACTCCAAATGTTCCAAAAGTGTGACACAACAGCGATTCAATTGCGCAGCTGCAAGACGAGAGAAGAGAGAGACAGGCCTCCAGTGCAGCGATGATGAACCTGCTTGCGCCGGCTGCTCTAACCAGTGATAAACACAACAAGAACAGTTCGACTCATTTGAATTCAACACTCCAATGATACGGGAACCGTTAAGGCAGTTTCTAACACTAGAAATACTGTAGACTAGGGGTGACCCCAAATAGTCGAAGATTCGATGCTTCGATTGGAGGAGCCTGATTCGACTACCGATCTCACGGTCGAATCTTCGCAGAGGTGTTATGAAATGAGGATCATGCCACTTTGGCAATATGAGGGCGCTCAATGTCTGATGATTTCACATAGAACTACCGGTTTTCTGTCAATACGTTAATATTCAGCCTATTATGATAATGCTGTATATAAAAATGTGCAAAGAAATAAGCTTTTAATAAATATTTTTTAACGCGAGTGAATAAATCCAAACACCCCGCGTCTGCGTGACAGATTTAAGTTTCACTTTCAATCCGTAACCGACAGAGGAGCGTCTTGGCGGCAAGGATTTAAATCTTTAAAATAACAATGTCTGGGATAAGAAAATAATGTGTGGATGTACACCGTCAGAAAGGATATTCTACAAGGCTGGATTTAGCATCAGGAAAACCATGATCTCATCTCTGCCGGCCAACGTTAACAAGTTTCACGTTAGAATGTACTTTATCCGTGCGCACAATTTGAAAAGACTCCAACGGACACAGACAGAGTGAAAGATTGGATTTGTTCTCTCGATCAGGTAGGGTACAAGTGATTTCAAAACTTTTCAGACGGTTCTAATTTGATTTTTGGATGCTGGGAGTGTGAACATTTTTAGCTAAAAAGACTGCCACTCCAGTTTAGCATTTATTGTTGTTTCTGCAGTTAAAAAGACAAAGCTGAAAATTCTGGTTAGCCTACTATCGTTATTTTAATAATTTCTTTATTTTTATTTTATTTATTGATCTGTCAGGGTTATCTAATCTAACTATTTGTGGCTTGTGTTTTGAATATATGTTCCTCTGCACTTTAGGCATTTTGCTCATCTTGTGACTTGATTCTGATTTATTTCGTTTTGTATTTTTATTTATTAGAAAGGTATATTCTGTTCTAATTTAATTTAGTAAATTAATTGTTTATTTTTTCGGTTTATCGATGTTGTGGTGTATAGAGCCTGCTCGCACAGGTAGGCCTAATTTAGCCAATTTAATTTGATTTGTATGTGAAATGCAAATCCTGTCTGTGGCCTTTCTGGAGTTATTTATGTTATTTCTTAGTTTTATTGATCCAAAATGTTTTTATACATTTTCTTCTATATCTTTGTGTGATTTTCTGTACATCGCGGCTTTGAAATGTTAAAGCCCCACCCCCATACACATGATTCGACTATTAGTCGACTATAAGCCAGACATGACGATTCTGATTCGACTATGAAAATCCATAGTCGGGGACACCCCTACTGTAGACTAGAAATCATTGGCTGCGTAACATGAGACCTAACAAGACCTGGTGTGTGATCCAAGATGAAGGCTTCTGGCTGCCTGCGAACAAGAATCAAACACTCTCACTCTCACACTCTCTCACACACAGCTTACGTCGACTGTGTTTACGTGAATGCACCAAGACAGGCATTTTGACATATTTCTGTGTCTTTTACCGTTTAAGTGCGCAACCAAAGACAAAGGCTGCTAAACTTGTCCATGTTCTATATATGCAATGTTGCAAATATATATCATATCATAACATAATATAATAATTTAATGAAATAAAACAGTTATATAAACACTATTTGATTTGCTCAATTTGTTATGATGTACTACTGTCAGATTATCTAATAACAAAGAGATGGCAGTTTAATTTGTTTATCTAAAAAACATACAACAAGATTTGACAAGCCATCTCTCATGTGCTGACATAATGGGGAGAAAACATCTCTATTGCAATACATGCTTCATTGACTTCATCATCATTATCTTACTTACAGTCATATTGGAGGACCAAAAATTTTCTATGTACCTTATTAATAAGAAAATATTATTTGTACAGGCAAATAGATGAACCCAGAATATGAACGCAACATGCAACAATTTATATTCATGTAAATTTTCCCACAGGAAACCATTATAAAGAAAAATAACTAACATGCAACTTACCACAATGAATGCAAATTCTGGGTTTATCTGCTTACCTGATATGAAGGACTAAAAATGACAGAACGAAAAATAAATAAATAAATAAATAAAAGTAGAAATAAATAAGTAAATGCAGAAATAATAGTGAAAATAAATACATTTTGGTAATATAAATGGCTATTTCTGTATTTTTACATGTATTTATTTATTTATTTATTTATGCATTTCTATATGTATTTATTTATGTATTTATACATTTATTTATATTTTTATCTATTTATCTATTTATTTATTTATATATTTATATATGTATTTATTTATACATTTATTTATTCCTACATTTATTTATTTATGTATTTCCACATTTCTACATTTATTTATTTCCGTATTTCCACATTTCTACATTTATTTATTTCTGTATTTCCACATTTCTACATTTATTTTTCCCTGCGCATGTATGCTAATTGACCAATGGCTAAGCCACGCCCCCAAACGCGATGAGCCAATCACAGTACGCATAGCTAACCCGGACATTCTCTGCTTGCTTGTCCATTGCAAGGCATTGCGGTTATCAGTTTTCATTCGTTTTTATGTTTTTTTCTTGTCATTTTGGCTTTTAAACAGCGTGTGTGTGTGATTTTGGTTGGGTGACAGTTGTAGGTTACAGTTTGACAAGAGTTTACAGTTTGACAAAAGCACAATGTTGTGTTTTACACAAATATAAGTAGGCTAAACACTTTGCAGTTTTAATTATGTCCTGTATGAACAAAATGGAGTATGTTTTTATGTTTCCACTGTTCGATCGCGCGAGCGTTCGAGCGGCTCTGACACACACACACACACACACAGACACACAAACACACACATTCCAGCAATGCAATCTTGACATCGCAGCCTGTTCATTATTCTGCGCTCACACCAAACGCGAATAGAGCGTCAAATTCGCGCGTATCGGCGTCTAGTTCGACACTTGAACATTTTGAATTAAAGCGAATAGGACGCGCGTATAAAGCGAGCGTTTGAAGCAAAATAGCACCAAACTATAAGGTTTACACTGTGAACTGTAAATCTTTGTTCTGGAGCTGAAGCTTATCGACCTTCTCAACAATAAAATTATTAATATAACCCTCCAATGCATATTAAGGCCCTTTTGGTGACATCGAGATGATATATAATCTTTCTGTCTCCAAAAAATCATCAATTGCCTCCTGTGAAATGTCTCCTACTGTGACAGCTGCCAAAGCGCCTGTTACCGAATGTTGACTGTTTCCGAGTGAGTTGAGGGGGCGTGGTTAGCCATTGGTCAATTAGTATACATGCGCAGGGAAAAATAAATGTAGAAATGTGGAAATACAGAAATAAATAAATGTAGAAATACAGAAATAAATAAATGTAGAAATGTGGAAAAACAGAAATAAATAAATGTAGGAATAAATAAATGTATAAATAAATACATATATAAATATATAAATAAATAAATATATAAATACATAAAAATATAAATAAATGTATAAATACATAAATAAATACATATAGAAATGCATAAATAAATAAATAAATACATGTAAAAATACAGAAATAGCCATTTATATTACCAAAATGTATTTATTTTCACTATTATTTCTGCATTTACTTATTTATTTCTATTTTTATTTATTTATTTATTTATTTTTCGTTCTGTCATTTTTAGTCCTTCATAACTAGAATGTAAAGCAGACTGAATTTAATATATTTAAATCAATGAATTTGATATATGAATCCCAAACCTCAGTATCTTCAGCTGACAGTTTGGGCTCTTCAGTCCATCAGAGAGCAGCTCCACTCCATAATCATTCAGGTCATTCTCACTCACGTCCAGCTCTATCAGATAGTTTTGTGTCTGCAGGGCCAAAGCCACAGTTTCACAGCAGAAGTCAAAGAGTCCAGGTAGTCTGTAAAAAGAGGATATTTTTCCAAGACATACTGTGTGTTTATCTTGTAGGAACAGTGTTTGTACTGACAGTTATAGGTAATGTCTTGTTCTCTGTGAACATTCAAGCTTTCTAGAAAAAAGTCAAGTGAAAATAACTTTGAAATGTATGTCTAAAAAGTCAGTGTTTAGTAAATCCATTTTATTAAATACAGATTTTACTCTCCAAAATCATTAAAAAAAACCTTAAAAACTTAGTTAAAAACTTTGCATTAAAAGCTGTCAACAAGTTACTTACATGGCTTTCCTGCAGCATCTCACAGCTGGGAGAATATTAATTTGGCTTCCCAGTCTATGATTGTACATACTCAGGTCAAACTCATCCAGCACCTCCCCTGACATCAGGAGTACGTAAGCCATCAATGAGTACATGGAAGGTGAGACCTCTATTTCTGAAGATGATCTGATGTATCTTTGCATTTCTGTATATAATGAATTGTCATTGAGCTCCAGTAAGCAGTGGAACAGGTTGACTGAAGCTTCAGGTGAACGTTCCTCTTGGTCTTGTAATAGTTCTGTAATGTGCTCAGTTATTTCTGTGACACTGTCTTTGCTGTCTTCAGTGTGTGTGAACAGGCCTCTGAGCAGGTTTTGATTGGACTCCAGTGAAATGCCCATCAGAAACCGTAAAAATAGGTCTAAATGTCCTTTCTTACTTTTCATTGCTTTCTCAACAGCCTTTCTTAGTAAAACATGTAAAGCAGTATTTTTGTCTGGCCTTGCTAAGAGAGACACACACTTAATCTTATTGTACAGTGTTTTGTACATTTGATATTCAGGGTGAAGGAAAAACAGACCGTCAGGCTGGACCTCATTTAGTGTTCCTTTAAAGAAAAACTCCAGTTCATCCATGTTCTTGTTCAGGTAGCAGAGGAACACATGCACTGCAGCGAGGAACTCTTGGACACTCAGATGCACGAAGCAGAAGACCTTCATCTCATGAAGTCCAGCTTCTTGCTGAAAGATCTCAGTGAGCATTCCTGTGGACTCAAAGTCTTCACTCACATCAATACCACATGCTTTCAGATCTTCCTCACTGAACACTATGTTTTCCTTCTTCAGTTGTTCAAACGCTAGCTTAGCTAACTTCAAAATCATTGTTTTATTGGACTCTAAGAGCTTGGTACGTTCTCTTTCTGTTTTTCTGTCAAACTTCTGGCTCTTCATGTTCATCTGTATCAGCAGGAAGTGGATGTACATTTCAGTGAGTGTCGTGTTGATGTTCTCTGCATTGTTCCCAATAGGGATGCCCTGAAGAACTGTGGCTGTGATCCAACAAAACACAGGAATGTAACACATGATGTAGAGACTACGAGATTTCTTAATGTGTGAGATCATTCTGGAGGCCTGAGTCTCATCTTTGATTCTCTTTCTGAAATACTCCTCCTTCTGCTGGTCAGTGAATCCTCGCACCTCAGTGAACAACCCTACACACTCCGGAGGGATCTGATTGGCTGCTGCTGGTCGTGATGTCACCCAGACGTGAGCTGATGGAAGCAGAGTCCCGTTCACCAGACTTGTAAACAGTTTATCTATAGATGATCGATCATCAAAGCTTTCAATTTCACTGGCAAAATCATCCAAAGTCAGTTGACTCTCATCCAGTCCATCAAAGATAAAAGCAAGCTTACAACTAAATATCTTGCATATCTTTGCTGTTTCCAGTTTCTTCAGTTCTGGATTAAATTTCTGTAGAAACTCATGCAGACTGATCTCTTGGGCTTTAATGCAGTTCATCTTTCGGAATGGAAGCAGGAAAACACAGTCTATATCCTGATTGGCTTTTCCTTCTGCCCAGTCCAGAATGAACTTGTGCACTGAGACCGTTTTTCCAATGCCAGCGATGCCTTTGGTCAGCACAATCTTTTTCTTTTTTTTGTTCAGACTAAATACATCATTGCATTTGATTGGCCTGTCCTGTGATTTACGGGGTTTAATATTTTCATCAATCTGCAGAATCTCATGTTCTTGATTGACTTCTTTAAGATCCCCCTCCGTAATGAAGAGTTCTGTGAAAACATCCCTGAGATCTGCTTCTTTTTCCCTTTTACCCTCAAAAATTTGCTCTACTTTCTCTTTCATGTTCATTTTGTGAGTTTTCAAGAATTCCTGCAGCCAGAAATCATCTGTTATGAAAAATATAAATTAACATGTAAAGGAGTGAACAAAACAACACTAGAAAATTAAACACAAAGGTTTTTCACATTAGCATGATTATTATTATAATCAACTGGAGCAAACATATGGTATTTAAATTCATAGTAATGAAAGCAGTTCTGTTCTGTACTGAGATCAATATACATGAAACATGTTAAAATATTTTTTGATTCCGCTGTAAGGATGTTTAAGGTTAATTTACCTTGTTTTCTTGGGCGTTTCTCAGCTGGCTCTAATGATGTTTGCACTGTGAAGAGAGAGAAAAGAATGAGACTATGTTCATCAAGGTATCCTAAATAAAGCTCTGCATCGTGTTTCAACACTTCATTAAGCAGCACAACTATTAAATAATTAACTAAATCCGCATATTAGAATGATGAAGGATCATGTGACACTGAAGACTGAGTAATGATGCTGAAAATTCAGCTGTGAAACTTTTCCTGTGATGGAAAAGTAAAAAAATATATATATATTTTTAAAAGATTCAAATAGAAAAAAAACTATTTTAAATTGTAATATTTCACAATATTTTAACTATTTTTGATCACATAAATGCAGCCTTGGTAAGAATCTTCTTTTAATAAAATCTGAATACACATTTCTATGAATCTATGCTTCCTCTCGTTCTCAATTCTTTCCTTTATTACCTTCAGTGTACTTGTTTTGTAACTCTTTAGCCAGCTGGTTCTGGTTCATCTTCCTCAGGATGTTCAGTGTTTTCTTCACAGCTTCTTCTGGTCCAAAACGCTCCATCATTATATCCAATATATCAGTGACACCAGCATTCTCCAGTTTACTAGCTCCAATGGGTCCATCATGTTTTAAGTGCCACTTAAATGTCTTCAGATCGTCTTTTTTCAGGTCATCTAGAGTACGATAAAGCAGCTCTAAAACAGCTGCCATCGTCCTTCATGGACTGTTAGAAAAATAGAAAAAGTCTTTAAATAGTTGTACTTTTATAGCAGAGATCTATGCAGTACATGTAAATAAATGTGTAATGAAATTACACTGTAATCAGATCAATTATTATGAAACATTTTATATTTTTTTAAGGTGTAAGATTAATTCTTCAGGTTGTTATTCAGTTTATGATTCTATGCTCATTAGTTGATAATTTCACACACTCACACACACACAATTATCTTTGATTACCCTAACTTCTAAAAACTGAATAAATTCTCATTATCAAAATTACTCTATAATTAAAGGTTTTAATGTTGAATCAGTCTGTACATTCATGAGTAGAGCAGGAGGTGAAGTCAGTTGAGAAAAAGATTTCTAACAGCTTTAGTGTCATAGACCTAAAGCCATATTTAATGTTTGATAGAAATGTAAACAAGGATGTGAGGGAAACCGTAGAAGTACAGTGTGCCAATTGTTCAGCTCACAAAACATCTTTTTCAAAAACGTTTTGAAAGTTGTACGTTTTGAAAATGACGTGATCTAGAACTTTATTCAGTGGATGCCACTGTAAAGAACTTCAGTGCATAAAATTCAATAAAGGTCTATTAGTTGTACTGCATGAATCTCCTGGGATTACTGGAAACATGACACTTAAAAATTGGTCAGTAACTTAATTTTCTAACTTACCTTGATTAATGACAATATTTGTAGATGTTTCTTTGTCCTCTTCTGAAATGGCGACTTGCTCAACAAAAGCACTGATCTTCTCTTCACTTCCGTGTTCTCATGAAGAACTGGGGGGCGTTTCTCTTTTTTCAGGAGTAAAACGACATGAGATGAAACTATGAGAGAAAAACATCCATTCAAGCAAACAAACACATATTTGTTTGTACAAAAAGCTACATACAGCACCTTTAAGTACTGAGAATATATTTTAAATTAACATAGCATAATTTTAGTAATTACTATAGAAACTACATATAATATGCGTAACAAGTACACTCTAAAATAAAGTGTTACCAAAAAATGATACACTTGTAACCATATTGTATCAAGATTTATTATTCATCGAACATAATCTTTTTTCCTCTTTTGGGTTTTTCTAAAGAATTATTTAGTGTTTTATTGTCCTCTACTAGCTACTAATTCTATTTATATTAGCTGCAGAATTACACATTTCGACTGATCATTTATTATTTCATATACATAGAATAACATTTGGCAAATCTTTCAATATTTTCGGAAACTTTCAATATTAAATGGAACTGTTTTTTCTTTTTTCTTTTTTTTTTGGCTTTTATTTGATTCTCTTAAATAATTTCTATATAATTCCTTTTATAAGATAGTGTTTTCACTATTCTTTTCTGCACCTTCTCAGTGTACTAATCTTTTACTATAAATGTTGAGTTTTGTGAAATTGTTTACGATGTTACTCGTTTAAGTCTATAACTCGCTTTAGATAAAAGCGTCTGCTAAATTATTAAATCTAAATGTAGGCTTATAAATATTACATGGATATTATATACATTTGAATATATGCAATGTAATAAAAGCATTTTTGTTTAACTCATATATGTATTTATTTAAATTTTTACTATGAAATACTACGATTTTCTCTGTTTTCTTTGTTTATATTAGTTCCTCTAGTGTTTTACAGCATCATCCGCCAGAGGGCGCCAAACCTCAAATATGTGAATGAAAGAGCGGGAAACAGATTTTCATGTACAACACTATTAATGCACTCACAAACGGGCATTTTTTTATTAAATAGACACTAAATATCACACATTTGGCTGAGCTTGTCTTTGGTTTGGATTTTGTGAAATGTTTCATGGATATATAATTTTATTTTGCACTCGTGAATTGCCTTTTATGAATATAGGCCTATTTATACATTTTACGCACGTGAATTATAGATTAATGCATGTTTTTGCGTGAAATAGGCCTATTATGGAGATTGATCTGGCTCCACAGTTGGAGTTGTTTAAAGCATTTGCAAAACCATGTGTAATTTCAGGCGTAGGCTATGTCATTGCAAACATTCACAGACATCACACTGAATATCCTCTGATAATAACAGACCTGTGATTGGCCTCTTTCAGGTTACACAGGAAAATCCCAAAGACATTCAAGGGGGGGGCCCTTGTCTGAAGTTTGAAATCATTGGTTACCCATAAGCCAATCACATAACGTTTGGTTATGGCGTGTGTTATGCGCATGCTCAGCCGCATCTAACTTCCACTGTAAACACATGTACGATGCAAAAACAAAACCATCCAGCAAAATTTTGCAGATTATGTGAAGTAAATCTACGCATCCACGGTGCAATCAGCGTCTACGTCACGGCTCTCAGCCCGCCCTCTGTTCGTTGATTGGCCGGCTGTTTTCAGGCCGGAGGAAAACGGAAAGCTATGATGCTGTCTCAGACTGAGTACAGAAGCGAAATGAAATTGAGCGAAAGTACGAAGTCTGACATAGTCAGGCTAACAAATATCTACACGACTAACAAAAAAATATGTTCTAAGAACATTTAGCTAACATTGCCATTAAGCTATGAAAAAGTTGTTCCTGGATATTCTCTGAATGTTCAAAACATCAAGATTTTTTAAAGGATTTTTTTTTAATTCTTGGTTATGCAAACATTTCATTCAGTAAACATTATGGGAATGTTACTTTTAAATGTTCTCTGAACGTTCAGAAACAAGCGCTGAAACAAGAGAAGACCAACAGAGTAGTATGTCCGAATTAGTATTCGGAAAACAGAAGGACACTTTACTATCCCATGAGGCCACGGGAGAGGATTCAACTGATGCTATAGATCACATGACAATAACAACATGGTGAACATAATAGTCTGGATTCCATTCATACTACACACATTCATACTATATAGAACATACTTTTACAGTCGCAAATTAAGTTCCAATTCAAATGTTGTACCTGCTAAGAGACAGTATGCGATTTCGGACACTGATGTAACAATTAAAGAAATGTTAGACGAACATCCAACTAAAACTTTTCAGAAAAAAAATAACGAAGTATAAATGTTTTTGTGCTAACATTCCGAGAACATTATTAAAGATAACTTTGAACAAACGTTCTATTGCAGTCTTTCACAATTACTAACAAGCGTTTATCAATACTTTTCTAAACACTTAACACAGCAACAGTACATAGCCAAATTGTTAATTTTCTGACCAAAACCACTTTGTTAAATAAATACAATCTCTACATTTCAAAATGCTAAAAACCTTTTTCTTCATATACTAACTATCAAAACACTAGCACTAGTTTTCTATCACACATGAACACAGTCAATCATAGCGGGGCTCTCTTATAATTAAAATACTGACACTTATGAAAACTGCATTACTTTTGTTTAATACCTGCAGACCATATGAAATTATTGTTTTTTTTATATAATTCAGTTTCAGCCATTCTACATTTTTGTTTGAGTGTTGAATGTGTGCATTCTTGGCAACATACTATATAAAAGAAATTACTTTTTCTACAGAATGTGTGAAGAAAAAAAAAAAAAATAGAAAGTAACAGAATTGCTGAGGGCCGCCACTGGTCAAATGTGTCATATGGCCTTTGGTTTTTATTTCACAATTATTTTTCCTCAGAAATTGTGAGATGTAAACTAGGAAAGTGTGAGATAAAATGTCACAATATGTTCAAATGTTGTTGTTTTTTCCATTAAAGAAATAAGCTTTTCGTAAATAGGAAAATGTTATTTTGTCACTTATTGGGAGCAGTATGCTAGCTGGAGCCATTTACCTCCAGTCTTTGTGCTAAGCTAGGCTAGCGGTGGGTGCGTCAGACAGAGTTACGGCACGCACGGAGATGAGAAGGGTGTGTGTGGACTTATCTAACTCTGGGGGATACGGTGAAGAAGATAAAGTCCCAAAAAGTCGGCGTGTTCCTTTAAATCAAGATAAATTACTTGAGATGCAAAATTACATTATTAATCTCAAGGTATTAAGTCTTTTTTTTCTGAAAAATGTGTCAAAATGAAGTGAGTTAAAACAAGATAAAATATCTGCTAATGAGGTCAGAAAAATAAACGTAAAAAAATTCTAACTACACTGACATTTTCTCTTGTTTTAAGCATGAACTCACTGCTGGTCACTAGCATGTAAGGTATGTTTTGTGAAGTAAGTGAAAATAAATTAAATTCACACTATAAGTGATGTCTCAGCGTTAGTGACGACACCTGTGGTTAACAAGCTGAATCACTGAAGATAAGAGTTCTTGTTCACAAGAACAGAAAAGAGAAGAGAAGAGCAGAAACACAACAACTGACTTACAGCCTTAGAGGAAATCAACTGCAAATAAAATCAATATCTCACCAGAGGATGATTAAAAAAACCATATTCACAAATTACAAACAAGTATGGCTTTTATTTATTTCATATGACACATGTACAAAGGTTGTTGAGGTCACCATTGTGGTGATCAGTGTTCCCTTTAGTTGCACACTTGTCCATTGACTTGTTGAATTAATTATCTTTCAGATCACTATTTTCAAAATTATGATGCTCCTGACCAAGGTTATTTTCATAAACGAAAACTGAAACTAAGACTAAAACTATTGGTCAAAAAGCATTTTCGTAAACTGAAATAAAATAAGAGATTTCAACAAATGAAAAACTAAAACTAAAGTAAACTAACAACAGTTACTGAAAAACGAAACGAAATAAAATTAGCAAAAAAAGATAATTTTTTTCGTAATTAATAAGCTCTCGTCCTTGTTTTCATTCCACTGCGCTACTTTATTTTTCTCGCGCATGACACTTCTGGCAATCAAGTTAAAATAAGTTCAAGTTGTTAAACTTTTAAAAGACGCGTTTCGAGACCTTGTTTCCCATTCCACTGCCCACGTCTGGCCAATGTCTGACGTTAATGCAAATACAGCTGTACTTTAATTCCAGATAAGATAACCATCTCATGTGAAACTTAATAAACAAGATATATTAGATAAGACATATTAGACAACATACCACACAGAGCTGAAAACAGAAAATCAAATAGCATGTCTAGCCCACAAAGAGGAAACCACATATTTTAAGATTAAAAGTAAACTAACTGTCATGAATATGAGTATAACTGTAAAGTAAGTCCACTTAAGGCAAGTTTGTAGAGAACCCAAGTGCTGAAATGAAAACTATTGGACATGGCACTTACCAACAGCAGTGAAACAACACTTGACAAAGACATATGGCAAACGTGAGGGTTTAAATACACACAAGACTAGACAAGGGACGCCTGTGAACATAATCAAGACAATCAACCAATGACAGCATGACACATAAGACAAGGGAACACATGGCAGAATCACATGACTAACAGGGAATCACATGACATGACAAAGACATGACCAAAACAAGACGTGATAGTAACTATGAGTATATAATATTAAAAGATACAATAGATAAAAAGCATAAATAGATCAACACAAGAATAATGTTTGAAAGGATTAATCATAAAAATAACCATAAAAGAATACTCATAACTAGATGTACCGCATGGCGGTACAAAATATGACCGCCGCTCAGGCCTGCACTGGCTTTCCACAAAAATAAATGACGTGGAGTAATTTGGCTGTATTGCGTGTTTATGTATATACCTAAAAAAAGTAGTAGTATGTGCATGTCTGTCTGTGTGTGTGTGTATGTGTGTGTGTTTGTGTATGTGTGTGTCTGTGTGTGTGTGTGTGTCTGTGCATGTATGTATGCGTGCGTACATGTGTGTGCGCGTGTGTGTTTGTGTGTGTGTGTCTGTGCATGTGGATTTGTATGTGTGTGTATGGGTGTGTGTCTGTGCGTGTGGATGTCAGTGTGTGTGCATGCTTGCGTTTGTTTGTATTCCTGCATGTGTGTGTGTGACAGTATCATCCTAAACCAGCAACCCTTCGCTCAACACCACCATCTACAGGCCGATGAGTGTACAGTCACTAAATGTGCGCATAAATGAATTTATTTTATACCCCCCCATGGATGAAATTCTACGAAACTTAGCATACCCCCAGAGGATGTCAAGTTAATCATACACATGAAATATGGTGCAGTTCTGAACATCTAAACTGAAGATAGGGGCGAAGGACCCTCCCATTCAATTTCTACAAACCTCTACCAAACGGTTGAGGTGCCTGTTGATGGTAAAAGTCAGTTATCTGATTTCGGCATGGGTTTGTTGTGTTTTACTGAAATAAAAAAACATTTTTTCCCCAAAAAAGTGGTTTTATCTTGTAGCCCTTGTCTCAGAGTTGTAAAAAAACAATGTTAACAAAATTAAACTCATTCCCATACCTAGTAGAACACTTAAGTAAATGTCCCATTGAAATTAATGGGATTTTATGGATTTAGGTGAAGAAAGTGTACACATAATACATTTTGGTCTGTACCATGAAGAGAAAACTGATTCAACTATATAAACTATATATTTTCTGAAAGCGTAGACTCTCAGGATGTGATCTAACATGGCATGAAACATGTCCCACCCACGTCATTAGTATACTGCCCAAGCATAACACATTGGGTATTGGTAAATCAGGTATATGGCTGATACCTAAAAAAAGTAGTAGTATGTGCATGTCTGTCTGTGTGTGTGTGTGTATGTGTGTGTGTTTGTGTATGTGTGTGTCTGTGTGTGTGTGTGTGTGTGTGTCTGTGCGTGTATGTATGCGTGCGTACATGTGTGTGCGCGTGTGTGTTTGTGTGTGTGTGTGTGTCTGTGCATGTGGATTTGTATGTGTGTGTATGTATGGGTGTGTGTCTGTGCGTGTGGATGTCAGTGTGTGTGCATGCTTGCATTTGTTTGTATTCCTGCATGTGTGTGTGTGACAGTATCATCCTAAACCAGCAACCCTTCGCTCAACACCACCATCTACAGGCCGATGAGTGTACAGTCACTAAATGTGCGCATAAATGAATTTATTTTATACCCCCCCATGGATGAAATTCTACGAAACTTAGCATACCCCCAGAGGATGTCAAGTTAATCATACACATGAAATATGGTGCAGTTCTGAACATCTCAACTGAAGATAGGGGCGATTAAAGCAGAATAATATTGCATTTTCATTTTTTATGGGAGGGGCGCAAATCACAAATGAGTGATTATGGGCTAGGTTGATGTGGGACCTTAAGACCAACATACCATAAAAATTTCTTCATCCTCGGTGCCACGGTTCAGGTAGTTATTTAGGAAAAACTGCATTTTTTGGGTTTGGGGGGGCCCAGCGCGGGGGGGGAGTGGCCCCCGGGGACCAAACGAAATTTTTCCGTAAAAGTCTAGTGGGGCTACATGCCCACCAAATTTCATGTTCCCCGGTGTTTCGGTGTCCCTGGTATCGTTGACGGAAAATTCAGTAGATTGACGAAAAAAAAAAAAAAAAAACTTTGACAATCCCTATATGACCGCTTTATCATAATAATAATTTATAATGCACCACGTTTAACAAGATTTCATCTTTAATATGAATGATTTTGAATTAATCATTTTTACTTTTATACTTGTAAGTTTTGTTTGGTTCTGTGTTTAATCTCAAACAATTATTTTATTTTTATTAAGAGGTTTGCACAAGAGTTAACTGTAAACTGCAAACATTAAACTTTGCTAAAAGTGTTCTGTTTAACTAACACTGAAACTATAATAGAAATGTGTTCACAAAATAGAAACCAAACAAAACCATTAATGAACTAACTAATAGGCATTTTGAAAAATGATATTAAAATAAACACTAATTTAAAAATGCAAACCTATAATAACCTTGCTCCTAATGACATATTAATATGTGCATTTTCACAGTCAGTGATTGACAGCTGGATTTCGACACATGTGAGTAGCAACTCTCCGTTTTAAACTTTCATCATCAATTTGTTATTATTATTAACTGTTATTAACTGGTGTGTGTGTGTGTGTGTGTGTGTGTGTGTGTGTGTGTGTGTGTGTGTGTGTGTGAGTGTGTGTGTGTGTCAGGGCTGATTTTCTGGCAGTGGTGTTGGTGAGGCTCTGGTTTCAGTGTAGATGTACAACTGGTGTGTTTATCAAACTGGAGCTGTCACAGGACTCCTGACCTTCGACCCCTGATAGTATTAACTCCTAAAAAAAAAGTCAAATACCATGAAACTAGAGAACAAAACAAAACACAAGAGCGGCAATGAGACTGTTGACACAAAAGACTGGCAGAGTGTGTGTGTGTGTGTGTGTGTGTGTGTGTGTGTGTGTGTGTGTGTGTGTGTGTGTGTGTGTGTGAGAGAGAGAGAGAGAGAGAGAGAGAGAGTGAGTGAGACTCTACAGCTATTAATTAATATCCATAAAGTGAATAAGGCAAACTTGTGATTAAACTTTACCTCATGTAAACACAATACTTTAATCAGATTGATGCCATAAGCTCATGTAGTAACCATAATCATAATAAAAATAGCATGTATAAACAGCATGTAAACACTTAAATGGCTTCTCTTCCACTCTGACTGAAGTTTGCATGTGTTTGTGACGAACACGGATGATGTTTTCATGCACAGATTCGTAAAGGTAAAAATCATATTTTTGTGGAGAAACTGAGTTCATGTTGACAAAGTTGCATGACATGAATATAATTACATTTACATTTAATCATTTAGCAGACGCTTTTATCCAAAGCGACTTACAAATGAGAACAAGAGAAGCAGTGAAACTAACAGTAGGACAACAATATACAAGTGCTATGACCCTTCTCAGTGTAATCTAACGCAGTACATGTTCATTTTTTATTTTATTTTTAATAAAAGAATAGAATAGAAGAGAAAGTGTTAGTATTACTGGATCAAGGGCTGTCGAAAACGAAGCGTCTTCAGCCGTTTCTTGAAGGTGGCTCCGGACTCAGCCGCTCTGGTGGAGTTATAGATCATTCCTCCAGCAGGAACAGTCCAGGTGAAGCTCCGAGAAAAAGATTTTATGCCTCTTTGAGATGATGCACCACAAGACGTCACCGGACCAACTCATCGTCTTAATCACACACTCGATTTAATTATATCATATGGAACCGATCCAACCGATATAGATATCATTCCACAAAGTGATGATGTCACTGACCATTACTTGGTAACTTGCATATTACGTACTGCTGTAATATGTCATGCGGCGCCGCGTTTTCGACCAGGCAGAACAATCCTTCCATCCACCATAGATAATTTCTCGAGTTGCTTGTCTGATCTGTCTCAGCTGCTGCCTGAACCCAAACAAACAGATGAACTAGAAGAACTAACTAGCACTATGAGCACCATTCTCTCTAGAACATTGGATGTTGTTGCACCCGTTAGATTAAAAAAGGTCACAGAGAAAATTAAAGCACCATGGTACAATAATACTACGCATGTTCTAAAGAGAGAAACCCGTAATTTAGAGCGTAAATGGAAACAAACTAATTTAGAGGTCTTTAGAATCGCGTGGAAAGACAGTATGTCACGTTATAAAAAGGCCCTAAAAGCGGCCAGGGCTGAGCATCTCCGCAAACTAATAGAAAACAACCAAAACAATCCTAGGTTTTTATTTAACACCGTGGCTAGACTAACAAATAAACAGACGTCACCCGAACAAAATATCCCGTTACAGTTTAGTAGTAATGATTTCATGAACTTCTTCACTGAGAAAATAGAAAACATCAGAACCACAATTGTAAACGTTCAATCCTCAATCGCACCTTATAATTCAGCCTCAATTTTCCCCCCGCAAGAACAATTACAGTGCTTTACAACTATAGAACAAAAAGAGTTAAATAAACTTATCACTTCATCTAAAACAACAACATGTTTATTAGATTCTATACCAACTAAACTACTGAAGGAAGTGTTACCTGTAGTGGAAGAGCCTCTCCTCAATATTATTAACTCATCTTTATCTTTAGGTCATGTTCCAAGAACATTTAAACTGGCAGTGATAAAACCTCTCATTAAGAAACCACAATTAGACCCGCATAATCTAGCAAATTATAGACCCATTTCAAATCTACCTTTTATGTCTAAAATACTAGAAAAAGTTGTGTCCACTCAACTGGGCTCTTTCTTGCAAGAAAATGATATCTATGAAAAGTTTCAGTCAGGATTCAGGCCGCATCATAGCACTGAAACTGCGCTCGTTAAAATCACAAATGATTTACTCTTAGCTTCTGACCAAGGCTGCATCTCAATACTAGTTTTACTTGATCTTAGTGCTGCGTTCGATACTATAGATCACACAATACTCTTAGATCGACTACAAAATTATACTGGTGTTCAAGGACAAGCATTAAGCTGGTTTAGATCATACTTATCAGACCGCTACCATTTTGTCTATTTAAATGGAGAAAAATCGATCATAATTCCAGTAAACTATGGAGTGCCGCAGGGATCTGTGTTAGGCCCTCTGTTATTCTCAATATATATGCTGCCACTTGGAAATATTATAAGGAAACATGGAATTAGTTTCCATTGTTATGCTGATGACACTCAAATATATATTTCATCACGGCCGGATGAAAACGCTAAATTATCCAAATTGACAGAGTGTGTTAAAGATATAAAAGATTGGATGACGCGTAATTTTCTATTATTAAATCCAGACAAGACAGAGGTAATACTTATCGGTTCAAAAAACCGCCCACAGAACCTCTCACAATACAACTTTGACATCGTAGGATGTCCTGTTACTTTATCCTCTACAGTAAAAGACCTGGGTGTTATACTCGATTGTAACCTGTCTTTTGAAAATCATATTTCGTATGTTACAAAAACAGCCTTTTTCCACCTTAGAAACATTGCTAAGCTACGTAATATGCTATCAGTTTCTGATGCAGAAAAGTTAGTTCATGCATTCATGACCTCGAGACTAGATAACTGTAATGCTTTATTAGCCGGTTGTCCTGCATCCTCAATAAACAAGCTACAGTTAGTCCAAAATGCAGCCGCTAGAGTTCTTACTAGATCAAGAAAATATGATCATATAACACCGATTTTATCATCACTACATTGGCTACCTATAAAGTTCCGTATAAATTACAAGGTATTGCTACTGACCTATATAACGCCCTAAACGGCTTAGCTCCAGTCTATTTAGCGGATCTTCTATCACCCTATAATCCATCGCGCTCTTTAAGATCAATAAATTCAAGGCTTTTGGTCATACCTAGGATATCCAGATCAACCAAAGGAGGGAGAGCATTTTCACATTTGGCTCCAAAACTCTGGAATAGCCTTCCTGATACTGTTCGTTGCTCGGACTCACTCTCCCAGTTTAAAACTAGATTAAAGACGCATCTTTTCAGCCAGGCATTCATATAATATTGTTAATCTCACAGTTTCAAACTACAATCCGGCCTCTAGTTCATAAATGCCAGAGGAGAACTGGCCCCCGACTGAGCCTGGGTTCTCCCAAGGTTTTTTTTTTCTCCATTAGGTCACCTGATGGAGTTTTAGGACACCATTAGGCCGCTTGATGGAGTTTTAGGACACCATTAGGCCGCTTGATGGAGTTTTTTTCGGTTCCTTGCCACTGTTGCCTTTGGCTTGCTCAGTTGGGGATATTTTGGGGATATTTAATTTTATTCTATCAATCAATAAATTCCACTAGAAACAAACTTTGTTGTATTATTTTATTTTAATACTGTGAAGCTGCTTTGATACAATCTGTATTGTGAAAAGCGCTATACAAATATACTTGATTTGATTTGATTTGTTCGCTTGCAGAGCGCAGGTTTCTGGATGGCACATATGTCTGAAGTAATGAGTTTAGGTAGGAGGGAGCAGAGCCAGTGGTTGTTCTGTAAACGTCAGTGACTTGAATTTGATGTGAGCGGCAACTGGCAACCAGTGCAGTGTAGTGAGGAGAGGAGTGACGTGCTCTCTTCGGCTCGGTGAAGATCAGTGTCAGAGGTTTGACAGAGCAAGCTGGAAGACCAGCCAGGAGAGCGTTACAATAGTCCAGTCTGGAGAGAACTAGCGCTTGGACGAGGAGTTGTGTAGCTCTAATAGGAAGGGCCTGATCCTCCTAATGTTGTACAAGGTAAATCTGCAGGACCGGGCAGTTCTAGCAGTGTGGTCTGTGAAGTTCAGTTGATCATCGATTACCTCTCCAAGGTTCCTGGCTGACCTTGATGGAGTTATGGATGACGAGTCTAGCTGAATGGGGAAGTTGTGATGAAGTGTTGGGTTAGCTGTGACCACCAGTAGCTTCGCAAGGTTTAGTTGAAGGTGGTCCTTCATCATGTCTGTCAGGCTGAGATACGATATAATGCAGTATATCGACGGTCAAAAACATAGAGATGAAGAGATTTTATGTGTGTCACTGAAAAAATCCAATACATGAATAGAAATGTGTTTTGGATTCAACATAAGTAGATTAAAACAATGTCCAGTCCCACAGACTGTGTGTGTGTGTTCACCATTTGTGCTGTGCGTGTGTGAATAATGGGGTAAAAATAACCACAATTCTTAGAGAATGATCATAAATGCATGCATGCAAACAGGAGTAAACATCTCACTGCGATTAATTCCTCACTCGGATTATTGGAAATAATCAAATTATTGGTGCACATGTAAACATAGTCATTCACACACTGTAAAAACACACAAGAGTGTGTGTGAGCTGCATTAGCGTGACGGTCTGTCAGCATAACGTGTGAAACTCGAGCTCTGATGTCCGTCTGCAGAGACTCCACACACACACACACACACACACATAGCCTACTCACTTACTCACAGTCACTCTCTCTCTCACACACACACACACACACACACACACTCACACTCACTCTCTCATTCACTTACTTAGCCACACTCACACACACACACACTCACGTTTCACACATAGGCCTACTCCGTGTTGCGGTGTGTGTGCGGTGCAGAAGCAGCACGCGCTATAGTGCTTTCACATAGGCCTATATGCATTTGCAGTGCGTAACTGATCCGCGGCTGTACCGTAAACACATACTCACTATTTGTATTTCAAATCCAGAAGTTATCAGCAAATTTTATTTAAAAAAAAGTTTTGTCAGCATTGCGATTCTCTTTGTACACATATACACTCTTTAATAGACGTATTCACGTTTAAACACAATTTAAACAAAGTATTATTCAATGCATTACTTTTATATAATTATATATTAAGTTCGACTCATGCCCTTTTTTTTTTTTGCATAATTTAAATCTTTATACAATAAATCTTGCATGTCACAAAGAACTTGTTTTTCCACCTCCACGAATGAGACGAGTGTTGTTCATTCTGTCGCCTTGTTGAAGTAAATTGTAGTTTTCCTTGATTTACCCCGGTCTTAAAGTAAAAAGATGACTGTGAAAAATAGTAGGCTAGTATTTAATTAAATGCATTTATGGTGAAATTACTAAATTTTCATGTCAATCTGGTCAATCTGTGTTCATTTTGACCATGAACCATGCACGGTCACTTTAATTCAGCGCGTGCACACAGCACAATAGACTCGGTGCGGAAACGATCTCTGCACTGCTGTACACACACCGCAACTGGAACGGATCACCGGACCGCATCCGCGCGCAGTGTGAAAGCCATGGGCGAGGCTAGCCCCTTTTTAGGGGTGCTTCAGCACCCCTAAAAAGAAGCTCAGCACCCCTAAAACTTGGAGTAAGAAATGTTGTTATTCTAAAATTTTTGTTCGTCTTTGACAAGGTTAAATAATGTTCTTCATCTTCAATCCGCAGCAGCGCCAAGCAGAGCGCAGGTCAGAAACAGAGGCGTGTGTATGTGGTGTTTGTTCATCTGAGCCTCATTGGTCTTTCACTTCTCGTCAATGTCAGAATATTTGAGATGACCAATCAAATCAAAGTAGGCGGGCTTTATGTTCACAGAAGCTGCTGAGCGCGAATTTTACATGGAATTTTAGCAGCACGACTGACGCTTCAGTTTATAGTGCGAGTTAAGATGTAAGTAGCTAAACTAAATTTTTTATATTTGACAGTTTTTTAGGTCATAAATGTTAAACGAATGACAAAAATAATTAGAAAACTAATAAACTTTTGTCTATTCTCGCCATTTTGAGCTGAAAATAGGCCTATATAACGTGTGTAATTATGTCATTGTGAGGGGACAAGAAACATTGACAAAGCCGTTTTCATAGGCACAAGATTAATAATGCATGTGTACATGTTGAGAATTAATATAATACAATTTGTAGCCTTCAGTAAATTAAAAAAGTTCAGCTTTAGGAGGGGAATTAGAGACAGGGCAAGATCAGGAGACTGAGAGAAAAAGACAGAGTGATGGAGATGAGGAAAGAGCGGGTTTTAAATATATTTCTTATCCTTTTTTGGCCTTCAAACGTCTTGAAATGCACATATCAGAGAAATAAAAATGTTTAACCCCATAACAACCTCAAATGTATGACCTCTTTGATTATAAAGCCCTGTCTACGGCCATGTATTAGGACTAGATCAATAATGAATGTGTACATATTGTGAATGAATTTAATAAACTTAGTTACCTAGCTTTCCTGGTAGCTTTGTCTGAGAAAATGATTCATAAATCAACCTACCAGTTGACCCTATGTTTACTTTCTTCACTGACAGACAAAAATGAAAAGCCTATATCAGTCAAAGCTCAGCTTTAGGAGGGGAAAAGACAGAGCAAGATAAAAACAAAGAGAAAAAGAGTGTGATGCTGATGAGGTGTGAAAATAAACAGCTGCCCGCACATGGTTTTAAAGCTGTTGTTATCCAATTTTTTTGGCCTTCAAAACATCTTAAAATGCACATATGTAGATCAGAGAAATCAAAATTTTCTCGGGGGAGCATGCCCCCGAACCCCCCTAAATACCTCACATTTAGGACCTCAGTGATTCTAAAATCCTGCCATATGCATGTTACTGGATGAATGAATGAAACTAGTTAATAATGAGCATTAGACCATAAACTAACTTTTTTTTTTTCCTCATTGGGGGCTGAGCCCCCCTAAAATTAAAATCCTAGAATCGCCCCTGGTGAAAGCTCTAACCTGTTAACATGGGTATGGAAAAAAATACGCACCGCAAACAGAGTATGTGTGAGACGGGCGTCACACTCTCATACTCTCACTCACTCACACACACACACACACACACACACAAACAGGCGCACATATCTTTGTGGGGACTCTCCATAGACGTAATGGTTTTTATACAGTCCAAACTGTATATTCTGTCCCCTTACACTAACCCTACCCATCACAGAAAACTTTCTGCATTTTTACATTTTCAAAAAAATATCATTTAGTATGTTTATTTACCCATTTCCCTCATGGGGACCGCTGGCTGGTCCCCACAATGGAGG
>NC_139973.1:40904357-40926857 GCF_963993115.1 Abramis brama | reverse complement strand
CTCCAGTTTTTAAAATGTTTAACCCTCTGGTGTTCGTCAGTCATTTTTGACCGAAAAATGGTACCTTTTTTTTGACTGAAAGCTCATTTTTTAGATATCAACCACAAATTTGGAACAAACGTGTTTTTGAACATATAGATTTCATATAAAAGTTTAAAATGCATTATTTATAACAATAAATGTAAAATTCTGTCACTTTTTTCAAGTTCACTTTTTTCACTTCAGCAATAATAATTCCTTTCATTGAAATGAAAACAAAAATTCTGTCCCTTTTGACTGACATGCGAACAGCACCAGTTTTTTTCTTGGTTGTGCGAACGTTAAGGGAACATTCCACTGTATCATTCTTCAAACATTATGGAAATGTTACTTTTGAATGTTCTCTGAACGTTCTGAAACAAGTAGTTACATTTAAAAAATGTCAGACGAATGTCAAACTAAAACATTTCAGAAAAAAAAAATGCTCCATGAATGATGTGTAAATAATGTTTTTGTGCTAAAGTTTTGAGAACATTAGTAAAGACCAGATAACTCTATTAACGTCACTGGAAGAACGTTTGTTCATAACTTTGAGAGAATCTTGACAGAACGTTCCTGTTGGCTGAAGATATGTGTGGTTTAATATTATTGTGATGATTTTAAAGGTAAATTGTTCAGTAATTATTCCTGATAGTATTCAGGTGCTGGACATTCTTGTAGAGCTCCAGCTGAACAGGATACACACACACACACACACACACACAGTTCTGGGTTAAAGCAACTCAGAGGTGAGACACTTGAAACATTTTAGCAAAATCAGGGTCTCAAAGGACACAGAGCTACACACACACACACACTCTCTCTCTCACACACACACACACACACACACTCTCACACACACACTCGCACACACACTCTCTTACACACACTCTCTCAAACACACACTCTCACACACACACACTCACAAACAGACTCACACACAAACTCACACATTCACTCACATATACACACACACACACACACTCACATACACACACACACACACACACAGAACAGAACATGCCAAACAATTACTGAATGAATGTATGAAAGCTACAGGGTTTGTGTTGGTCATTATGAAGAGACTCATGTAAAGCAGTGTGTGTGTGTGTGTGTGTGTGTGTGTGTGTGTGTGTGTGTGTGTGTGTGTGTGTGTGTTTTGGGGATTTATTAGGACAGATTTGTATAATGACACTGGTATTACACTGGTATTACAACGTGAACGGTGTTTTATTAAAAATGTAAAAATGCATAGTGTTCTGTAATGGGTAGGTTTAGGGGTGTGTGTGTGTGTGTGTGTGTGTGTGTGTGTGTGTGTGTGTGTGTGTGTGTGTGTGTGTGTGTGTGTGTGTGTGTGTGTGTGTGTGTGTGTGTGTGTGTGTGTGTGTGTGTGTTGGGCAGGTTTAGGGGTAGGGTTAGTGTAGGTGAATATACAGTTTGTACAGTATAAAAACCATTGCGCCTATAGAATGTCCTCACAAGTATAGCAAAACAAACCTGTGTGTGTGTGTGTGTGTTTGAACAGGAAACCTTCACTACATTTCATCTGCTAGTGACAGACGAAGAGTGTGTAAGACGCAGATATCAGCTCTCTCACCGCACACGGGCCGTTGAACGGATCCTCACGGACGCTCGGTTATCTGATAACACACACACATTTCCTTCACACACACACACACAGACACTCTCTCTCTCTCTCTCTCACACACACACGCACGCACACACACTGCTGCTGGTATATTCTGTTTGCACCACATTATGTTTCACTGTACAGCTAATATAAAAGTAGTTTTAAAATAAAACATTTGTTTTTATTCAGCATATCAGTCTTTCAGCGTTGATTTACACACATTTTAAAGCTTTTCATTAACAGATCTGAATGAAACAGTAAACCAAATATTAGATGTTGCCCGATACAAATGCAACAAAACGTTTTGCTAACGTTCCCTTTAAGTTAGTAGTATTATGTATTATTATAATAGAGATGGAGAACAGTCGTTTGGAGAATCAAGGTTAGCGATAGCAGAGTAAGTAGTCCTTGCTTAGCGCTTAGCATTAGTCACTAATACCTCAACTCATGAGATGAAAAAGGTCCTTGCTTAGCATTGGCGCTTGCAACGCCAAGGTCATGGGTTCGATTCCCAGGGAAAGCAAGAACTGATAAGAATGTAAATGTGTACATTGAAATGCAATGTAAGTCGCTTTGGATAAAAGTGTCTGCCAAATGCGTAAATGTAAATGTAGTCGTCTTCGTATGAACGAGACCGGACAGTGAAGAGTGTGTGTTTAGTGGTGGTGGTGATGGTGATGACGAGGTGCAGGTGTGTGTGATCAGGAATGACATGCAGGTGGGAACAGAGGAGAGTGATGGGAAGTGTAGTGAATCTCGCAGACCTGTAACAATTCATAACTTTGACATTTTTATTCATCTTTGTTCAAAAGTTATGATGTCTCGAACTTAACGAGGTCGACCCAAAATTGGTTCATAGGCTTTATCTCGGCTAAACTTTGATCAATCGAAACAAAAATTGGTACGCTTCATCGGAGCCATGATCTGAGGGTCCATGCCAAAGTTGGGAACAGCGCCACCTACAGGTCATGAGATCTGGAAAATAGCTATTTTGGCCAATAACTTTTGAACAGTTTGTCAGAAAATCATAAATGTGGTATCTATGGATTTCTTGTGTCATGATTTTGCCAGGATTGGATGTACCAAGTGTCAGCCTACAATTCCATTCTGCAAATATTATGGGAATGTTACTTTTGAAAGTTCTCTGAATGTTCTGAAACAAGTAGTAACTACCATTTAATGTTACTGAAAGAACGTTTGCTCATAACTTTGAGAGAACCTTGCCAGAACGTTACAAGTTCTGAGAACGTTCTCTGTCAGCTGGGATTATATTAAAAACATGAACCCACTGAATCGTGAGGAGAAACTGCTGTTGTGTCTGGATGATTTATGATGAACATCTCGCTGTTGTTTCTGCGGCTTTCAGCTTCAGAATGAGAAGATCAGATGAGATGAGATGAGCTTCACTGCGGGTCGTGTTGAGTCTTAGTTTCGCATCAGTGTGTTTCTGAAAGCCTCAGGATTCACGTTCACTGAAGCTGCACAGGCCTCATAAACATCTCTCACTTTCCACTAGATGGCAAAGTCAACATCCATCAGAGAAACGGGATCTGAACCTCGTCTGTAAATCTTTCATCATGTCAAGAAACACGGTAAACTCACTCATAAGTGATCAGAACACCAACAGACCCAATTTCCAGAGTAGTTGTACATAAAATTCATTCTTTAATCCTTCTTACATTACATTTAGTTTCTAATCCATGTTGCCAGATAATCTGTACTTTGTGTGGGGGGATATGTTTATATGCCTTAGCAAAAGTGTCTGCCTTTTTATTCCAAAACATGTTTAGAATGTAATTATCAAACATGATACATCATTTGAGATGTGTTGAACATGACACCGATGAAATTGTTTGAAATTGAAACTTGAAAGTCTACAGTTCTGCTTTACTTTTTGTTGATTTGATTTGATTTATTTTGGCACATTCTGGTGATTTTCTGTAATGAATATCTGGCAACAATGCATCATTTTTCTACATGGGTGAGCGATTCATGTACAGCTTTTCTAGGGCAGGTAACGCCTACATTAGGGTGAAGGGACAGTCCTGAAACTGAGCTTTGTGTGAGTGTGCATGTCAATTATGCCTGTGTTATTATTTCTTTCTTCCCTGAAATTACAATACCACAATAAAAAATATATAATAAAAAATGATTGCCATTTAAAAATCCATTTGCACAGGATGATGGATTAAAGAAACCAGTTTGAACCTCATCAAAAGTCCGTATGAACAGTCTTCTCTAGGAGTTACGCTCGTCTTTTCTTCTCGTACATCGAGTGAAACGCTTCTGGAACAAGAACAAATGTGGGCGGGGCTTGATTGTGTCTGTGGGGAATTGATTGGATGGTTGTGGTTTGCTATTGGCTGATCTCATGTGAGTGACAGGTTGCCCCGTCCTCACGCCAGTAAACATGTCATTAAAATTTAAAAAAACGTTTCATGCCGACTTTACTGTTAACTACTGAATAATCATAAACAGCGACATATAAATTATAACATTACATAACATTTTAATATGTAAATCAGTTTTATGTCATGCCTCAAATGACAAATTTATATTAATGTTCATTTTATTAAGCAAACCCCTACATTTATCATCTCTCTCTCTCTGTGTGATCCACAGAAAAACAAGAGTGAGACAATCAGACAGACACACACGTTATCGAAGAGACATTCAGCCTGTAATTATGTGTGTGTGTGAATCACCCTAAAGCTCAGTGAATGTGTGAATGCAGCATGACATCACTGTCTGCAGTCTCACACACCCACACACACACACACACACGTGTTTGTATTGAGTCGGATTGTCCTGTAGGTGAACAGAAAAAAAAAAACATTTTTGTTCTGTTATAGAGAAATCGTATTGTCACATTGACTCTTGAATCATTTGATTCGTTCAAAAGGACTGATTCATTAAGGAAAGAAGCCAGTGACCGATTATTTTATGCATGGGTAATTCAATCATTCGCTCAGCCAATTTTCGATGGCAATACAGAGACAGACAATACTGTGTCTAAAATGTAACTCGTTTAATATTAACTTCTTGATATTGAGTTGTATAAAATCAGTGTCACTTTTGCAATCGTGCTGATATTCGGAAAAACAGCTCTCTTTTTCCTTGTCTAATATTGCTTATCTTTGCAATGAAGTTTATAGAATGTTATCAAACAAGAAACATCGATTGAGATGCGATGAAGTTGTTCATGTCAGAGTGATCGTCTGTCCAGCGCTGGACAAATGGAAGAAGAAAGTGTGAAAGTGTGTTTTAGCGGAGATTAATATGAAAGTGTCTTTAGTTGAGGAATCAACCAATCAAAAGATTGCAAAAATAAAACTTGACAATGTCCAAATAAATAAAAATGCAACATGAATAGCTGTCAATCACAGCGATGACCTCATGACCTTTAAAAGGTCATTTACAAACCAAAACACTCTAAAGTAATTACAAAAATAATGTAACATTTCCTGCTACATGTGGAAGTTTTGTAATAATCAGGCCTGTGTGTGTGTGTGTGTGTGTGTGTGTGTGTGTGTGTGCGTCTGTGTGTCTGTGTGTCTCTGTGTGTGTGTGCGTGTGTGTGTGTGTGTGTGTGTGTGTGTGTGTGTGTGTGTGTGCGTCTGTGTGTCTCTGTGTGTGTGCGTGTGCGTGTGTGTGTGTGTGTGTGTGTGTGTGTGTGCGTGTGTGTCTCTGTGTGTCTCTGTGTCTCTGTGTGTGTGCGTGTGCGTGCGTGTGCGTGTGTGTGTGTGCGTCTGTGTGTGTGTGTGTGTGTGTGTGTGTGTGTGTGTGTGTGTGCATGCTTGGGTGTGTGTGTGTATGTGTGTCTCTGTGTGTGTGTGTGTGTGTGTGTGAGTGTGTTTGAGTGTGTCTGAGTGTGTCTGTGTCTGTGTGTTTTCATGTTTGTTTTGCTTGTGTTCAGGCAGAGAGCAGGAAGACGGTGGGTTTGTTTAGTCTCATAAACCTTAAAACAACCTAAACAGAAAGAAAGAGAAGAGATGTTCAGATACTACAACAATCCGACAGACAGATAAGCAGACGAGTGTGTGAGCGCTGGCGAGTGTGTGAGCGCTGGCGTGTCTGCTCACATGACTTTCATGCTTTCAGGTTTCTTGTGTTGAGGTTTTATACAAGCAGGACACACAAGCAGAATCGCGTTGCGTTGGTTTAGACACACAGATTCACAGATGAATGAAACTCTTCTGAACTAAAGGTCAAAACGAACACCCAAGTTACCAGGGAACGTTCTGACAAGGTTTTCTCAAAGTTATGAACAAAAGTTCTTCCAGTGACGTTAATAGAAGATCTGCTCTTTATTAATGTTCTCAAAACATTAGCACAAAACATTATTTATACATCGCTTATTATACGTTTTTTTCTGAAACGTTTTAGTTGGACGTTTTCTAAATGTTACTACTTGTTTCGGAACATTTAGAGAACATACAAAAGTAACATTCACATAATGTTAAATGATGGAAATGGATTGTTCCCTTCAAGTTCACATAACCAAGAAATAACCTTTTTTTAAACTGTTTAGACAACATTCAGAAATAACATTTTCATAACATAATGTGAACATTAGCAAAACCTTTTTAGAACATATTTTTGTAAGCTGTGAACACAAAACCAACAACCAATCACACACACACACAACGCATAAAATGAGCTGTAAATAGTACAGAGAAAAAGACAAAGGGAACAAGCAACAAAGTGTGGGAGATTCATCAAATATGTTTGAAATGAGAATATCATACATTCGTTTTACAGCTGCTCTATATGAGGAGGAAGAGGGATGAAGAACACACTAAACAAGCTACTCATGTTACTACACTGAACCATCATAAACCAACTTCCCACTCACACACATAACCCTGCACACGCAGCATTCAAGGGTGTATTAAGAGCAAACAGAAACCTTTATTATTGTCTGAATGAGTAAAACCATCAGATTCTGAGACGCGCAGCCCAACATGCAGAATTACAGGAAACAACCTCCTCGTTTACCACAATATATTAATGAAGCTCTGCAACCACAGCAGAGCCAATGCATTTACAAGAAAGAAAAAAGAAAGTATTTTCTAGTAGGTCCTTCTTTTCAAATCTAATGTCATTTCTTTTACGAAAGATATCTTGTTTTTTCATTTCTGAATTTTGCATTATTTTCATGTTGCCCTGTTTAACTATACACAATGTGACCTCAAAGGTCAAACTGGATGCCCTTTATCCGCCGGCATTTAACCATCATTGATGCACATGACCTTTAGACATTCATTATCATCTTTTAAATAGGAAACTATGTGTGTGTTTTGACGGAACTAATTCTTCTTACCTCACTTGCCCCAAGGGGTTCCACAAGGCTCCGTCTTGGGACCAATTTTATTTTCACTTTATATAATGCTTGACATGGAGCATGTTAATATGTAAATATTCAGATTTATGCAGATGATTTTTACACATGCAAATAATTTTAAAGAAGCTTCGATTACTTTGATTTCTACTATGACAAATGTTCAGGATTGGCTTACCAAATCAGATTTATTATTGAATAAAAAAAATTAAAAAAAAACTGTTTAGGATGTTTGCAAAACAATTAGTAGAGATGAAACATTCAAGAGAGGGAAGGAGCTTGAAAATATTAATGAGTTTACGTATCCTGGGGTTACCTTGGATTCTACTCTAACGTTTAAAAGTCATGTAAAAAGTTGTCTAATATTGTAAACTTTAATTTAAAGAATTTTAAGTACATTAGGCTATTTTTGACAGTTGGTGCTGCCAGGTTGTATTTACATTCAATGATTTTTTTTACATATTTCACACCACATTCATAGGTGGCACAACCCTTAAGTTAATAGAATCACTGTATAAGAAAGCGATAAAAGTGTTGGATAAAAAAATCCCATCCTCATTTCATTACTGTAATATTCTATAAAAAAAAACACACAATTTATTTTAAAAACTTGTTTTGTGCTTGTTTTATTTATAAAGTCTGGCATGGACTTGCCACACCTCGGGGAGAGGACGGGTTGTGGTTGTGCCAACAACTGCAGAATTACAGGAAACAACCTCCTCGTTTACCACAATATATAAATGAAGCTCTGCAACCACAGCAGAGCCAATGCATTTACAAGAAAGAAAAGTATTTTCTAGTTGGTCCTACATTTAAAATCTAATGTAATTTCTTTAATTAAAGATATCTTGTATTTTTTTATGCATTATGCAGTTTTTCATGTTGCACTGTTTAACTGTACACAATGTGACCTCAAAGGTCAAACTGGACTCCCTGTCTGACCTCTGAACTCTTTATCAGCCGCATCTAACCAGAGCCATTGAAAAACAGCATTACAACACTCTCATAGACTGCCATGGGGACTTTGGAATGCGGAAGTAACGCGTGTCGTGGAGCAGCCGATAGTTCCAAACACTGACAGTTCCAAACACCGATAGTTCCAGACACCGATAGTTCCAAACACCGATAGTTCCAAACACTGATAGTTCCCATAGACTGTAAAAAAAGATGGACGACGCCCCAAAAAATAAGTGTGCATTCTGCATACTTTTTAAAAAATTGATTGCAGTACGACAAGAGGCTTGTAAAAATAAAGTAAATACAATCTCCTCAGTCCTCCGAAGATCCCAAAAAAAATGGCCGTTGGTGCTTCAGTGACTACTTCGCTCAGAGAACCTGTCAATCACAGCTGTCAATCATGACGTTACACGACCGCATCACGTAACTAACTAAAAACCAACTTATTTTTGAAACAGACACTTGAACTTACATCAGCGTGATAAAAACGACAGCAAATAACAGAAACCACCTTTGGAAAAAAGATATTTGAAGTGTAATTTAATTGTTTAGTTGGTCTCACGTCCCGTTGAATAACACAGGGAGGCGGGGCTTATGACCTATACTAGGACCAGTCACCGGGGGGCGATCGAGACGTTTTGATATTTCCAAACACCGATAGTTCCAAACACCGATAGTTCCAAACACTGATAGTTCCAAATACTGACAGTTCCAAACACTGACAGTTCCAAACACTGATAGTTCCAGACACTGACAGTTCCAAACACTGATAGTTCCAAACACCGATAGTTCCAAACACTGATAGTTCCAAATACTGACAGTTCCAAACACTGACAGTTCCAAACACTGATAGTTCCAAACACTGACAGTTCCAAACACTGATAGTTCCAAACACTGACAGTTCCAAACACTGATAGTTCCAAACACTGACAGTTCCAAACACTGATAGTTCCAAACACTGACAGTTCCAAACACTGATAGTTCCAAACACCGATAGTTCCAAACACCGATAGTTCCAAACACTGACAGTTCCAAACACCGATAGTTCCAAACACTGACAGTTCCAAACACCGATAGTTTATTTTTACAAACACTTATTTTTGACACACATTAGCCGTCCTCTCATGAATCTAGTCAGCAGTTGCAATTTATGTAGCCGACTTTAGTTAATGTTTATTGGAAGATAATATTTAATTGCAGCTAGCTTACATGACCAACACTTCATTAACGTTAGCTACCAGTCAGAAATGTGTAAATTCAATACTGAAGTCATAGTTAAAGGAGACATATCATGCTTTTAAATGGTTCCTTTTTACATTTAAATCATACATTTGTAGTCTATATAAAGCAGAACTGCAATGCTTGGGTCTGAATTCCTCATTATTATAGCTCCACAGGCCCCTTTTCTGATGCGTGTCTGAGAGCAACTCGTTTTGGTGCGGTCTCTTTAAATACAATTGAGACACTTCATACCCCGCCCACACTCGGTTCAACTCCACCCCGTTCGGCCATTTTTGTAGTTTGATAGCAGAGATACGATTATCTAGCGGCACAGAAACTTTTTATTCACACGTTATTAACAAAATGTCAACAACGGAAGACTTGTCCAGCCAGCCTTACATGTTCGAGCCAGAGTCGGAGCCGGAGCGAGATGAAAATGAAGACGACGAACCTGTAGAACAACGTCTTCATATGGATGTATTGCAATGGTGTGTACTGTATTTACACATAAAACTTTGGTCTTCCGACCTTTTAATAATAATAATAATAATAATAATGCATTTTATTTAAGGCGCCTTTCAAACCACTCAAGGTCACCGTACAACAAGTAGCAACAGTAACAATGTTAAAACAGAAAATAACAGTAAATAACAATGTCAATAAAAAACAGCAACAAAGATAAATAAATAAAGAATAAAAATACTGGACTTGAGTGCACGAAGTAATCATAGAAGATAAGCAGTTCTGAATAAATGAGTTTTAAGTTTGACTTTAAATTGAGCTAAAGAGTCAGAATTACGGATGTTGACTGGGAGAGAATTCTAAAGACGAGGAGAAACACGACTAAAGGCCCTATGGCCCATGGTGGTTAGGCGAGCAGAAGGTGTATGGAGGAGACCCAATGAAGAGGAACGGAGAGTTCGAGAAGGGGTGTAGGGATGTAAGAGGTCTGAAAGGTAAGGTGGAGCGAGGTGATGAAGAGATTTGTATGTGAGGAGGAGAATTTTAAATTCAATCCGAAAGTTGATAGGAAGCCAATGTAGCTGTTGAAGTGATGGGGTGATGTGTTGAATAGGTGAAGTCCGGGTTATGATACGAGCTGCAGAATTCTGAATCAGCTGGAGTTTATGAAGAGATTTGTGTGGTAAACCAGATAATAGAGAGTTACAATAATCGATGCGGGAGGTGACAAGCGAATGAACAAGAATAGAGGAACTATGCGGAGTGAGAAATGGACGGAGGCGAGCAATATTGCGGAGATGAAAATAACAAGACCTGGTTATGTTATTAATGTGAGCATCAAATGATAGGATACTGTCAAAGATGACCCCCAAGTTCCTAGCCTGGCGGGAGGGAGAAATGGAAGAACCGTCAATGGATGATGAAAAACTGCATGACTTAGAGAGAGTAGAATTAGTACCAATGAGGAGTACTTCAGTCTTTTTTGAGGAAATTGGCAGAAAACCAAACATTTATTTCATGAAGGCAGTTGGTAAGACAGGCGGGAGGGAGAATGGAATCAGGGTTTGTAGAAATGTAAAGCTGTGTATCATCGGCGTAACAGTGAAATTTAATACCGAATTTTGAAAAGATATTGCCGAGTGGGAGAAGGTAAATTAGGAACAATAGGGGGCCTAGGACAGAGCCTTGGGGGACACCACAGCTAACAGGAGAAGGTTGGGAATGAAATTTCTTTAGTTGTACAAACTGTGTGCGGTTTGAAAGGTATGAAGTGAACCAGGCATAAGGAATACCAGTGATACCAATGTCAGATAGTCGATGCAAGAGAATACTGTGTGAAATTGTGTCAAAAGCTGCACTCAAGTCAAGTAGAACAAGAATAGATAACAACCCGCCATCAGCAGCCATTAACAGGTCATTCGTTACTCTCACTAGTGCAGTTTCAGTGCTATGCTTAGGACGAAACCCTGACTGAAAACACTCATACAAGTTATTATTACTAAGATGAGCATGAACCTGTGCTGCCACTGCTTTTTCAAGAATTTTTGAAATAAATGGAAGATTTGAGATAGGACGGTAATTATCTAAATTGTTTGGGTCTGCGCCAAGTTTCTTAAGAACAGGGGTTATGGCAGCTATTTTAAAAGATGATGGAACAATGCCGGAACTAAGAGAAGTGTGAATAATACGAGTTATAAGAGAAGATAAAGAGGGAAGACAAGCCTTTACCAAATGAGTTGGTATAGGATCAAGTAGACATGTGGAAGAATTAGATTTATAAATTAACTGAGAAATTTCTTCTTCAGAAAGAAGACCGGGTCTCTCTCTCTGCTCGTTCTTTCAGTTAAACATGCGTCCTGTAACAAGCGCGGCAGTTCATCTACATTAGACGGTGTAATGAAGCGTGTGGGTTACTACATCCAACAACCGAACATTTTAACTTACCCTCTCGTAACTTTGCATCCTTTAGCTTGGACTACAAAATTGCAGCGAGAAATAAAAATGGCGGATTGCTCGAAGTGTTGGGCCGGAAGTCAATGTCCTTATTTGGCAGTTCCGCTGCAAATACTGTGACGTAATAGTTCAAAAAACGTCATAGATAACAGAAAAATCGGAACAGGTTGAAAAATATGACCAAAACAGAATATAAAGATATCAACGAAGCACCTGAAGAGAATAATTTCATATTTTCTGTACTTCTAAACACTCCAAATATACAACAAAATGCATTTAAGGGCTAAAAAAGTGCATTTGGCATGATATGTCCCCTTTAAATGTGATGTTTCACTATATTGTATTCAGAGTTTTTTTGTCAACCCTATTTACATACATGAGGAGGTCAGAATATTAGAAATATATCTGGATATAAAGCAAATAAGTACAGCAGCACCCCCACAAAGAAGACCTCAGTGCTAAAACGTATGTACACCTCTATGACAGTATAAAAAATCCTGAACATTATAGAAAAGCAGAATTTATGGCTGAGCTTTGTATACAGGATCATAATGCAATAAAAATATAAAATTATATTTTCCCTAATTTGCATAATTTAGTCAAATAGTCAAAATAACAGAAATCATGACAAATGACCAAATAGGTATGGACCTAACTAGGTGTGTACTCTCACTTCTGTAATCTCAACTTCATGAAAATGTTTAGGAAACAAAGGCTTTCAATGTGTATTTAATCTGTCCTTCGATTGTATTACCTTTAACACTGTTTCCTCTTTCTGTACCACCACCAGTTCTCTCCAACAGCAACAGGCTTCTTTCAGGACCCGGTCTCCTCTGGGGCCGACACGTCTGCTTCTGGCAGGGAAATGCTCTCACCCAAAAATCCAAGTAACTATAGCATTTCTTATGGTGTGGAGTTTGAATGCTTGTGTTATTAATGTATGGATAAGCATTTGACTGATCCTCGATTCACCACCCCGTCTCCAGATGTCATCCTACAGCGTCGGTGGCAGAATGTAATGGCTACTGTGAACACTTGTATTCCTTTTCTGGCCTGCTTTCTGCCATCTTTCTCTCCCTGTAGGAAGTCGAACGAGTTTCTTTGAAGACAGAACATTCAAGGAAAACTTGCCTACCCTCTCCCTAGATATAATATATAATTAAATGTTTTGTTGAATGCAATCGGTTAGCTTGTATATTTTTTACCGTTGACCAAACTTCTTTCTTGACTTAAACTGAGCAGCTTTAATTGATATTCACTTGTTGTGCAGGTTTATGTGAATGTATTTTAACATAACATTAGGATGTTAGTAATTATGACCATAGAAGCACAAGAAAAATATATACAGTAAATACTGTAAATGTATTATACCTCATGGGAGCAGTCCCCCTTCCCTCCAAAATTAAACACACAAAAAAATGTATTTAATTCAAAGGGCTTTATTGACATAAAAGTTTCAAGAACAATGATTGTGTGTGTATGTGCACCAGTCAAAAGTTTTGGATCGGTAAGATTTTTAATCTTTTTAAAATAAGTCTCTTCTGCTCACCAAAGTTGCATTTATTTGATTTTTAAAAAAACACACACAAAAAACAGTAATATTGTGAAATATTATTATATTTTAAAACAGCTGTTTCAATGTGATATATACAGTATATTCCTGTGATCAAAGCTGAATTTTCAGCATCATTACTCCAGTCTTCAGTGTCACATGATCCTTCAGAAATCATTCTGATGATTTGATGCTCAAGAAACATATCTCATTATTATCAATGCTGAAAAAAGTTATTTACATTTTTATTTCAGGATTATTTGATTAATAGAAAGTTCAAAAGAACAGCATTTATCTGAAATAGAAGCTTTTGTGACATTAAACACTACCGTTCAAAATTTTGGGGTCAGTAGGAATTTCTATTTTATTTTTGGGGGGAAATAAATAAAAGAAATCAATACTTTATGCACCAATTAATTAAATTGATCAAAGTTACAGTAAAGACATTTATAATGTTACAAAAGATCTTATTTCAAATAAACACTGTTCTTTTGAACTTTCTATTCATCAAAGAATCCTGAAAAAAAAATTACCAACTGTTTTCAACATTGATAATAATAATGAATGTTTTTTGAGCAGCAAATCATCATATTAGAGTGATTTCTGAAGGATCATGTGACACTGAAGACTGGAGTAATGATGCTGGAAATTCAGCTTTGATCACAGGAATAAATTAAATTTTTTAAATATATTAAAATAGAAAATATATATTTAAAATTGTCAATATATATATATATTTTTAAATGTATTTTTAATCAAATAAATGCAGCCTTTGTGAATGTGAGCAGAAGAGATGACTTATTTTAAAAACATTAAAAATCTTACTGATCCAAAACTTTTGGCTGATGCATGTATATATATATATATATTTACATACATACATATACACGTGTGTGTGTGTGTGTGTGTGTGTGTGTGTGTGTGTGTGTGTGTGTGTGTGTGTGTGTGTAACTGGAGAGATGGTTACTGAGTGAAATAACTGTTCCTAAATACGATCCATAACATTAACTGTTAAAGGATTCATTTTAGTATGGCTAATGTACCTCTACATCCTTTCAAACCATTTATCAGAACACACACACACACACACATACATGTATACTGTATACTGTGTACAGTATGTGTACATGTACTGAAATGAATCACGTTAATGTTATGAACATAGTTATTCCACTCAGTAACCATATCTCCAGTTTCATTTCAGGTGACCACACTGTTAACGTCAATGCCGTCTCTTCATCATATTTACAGAAATGTGCTGCAAATGGTCGTTGCTGTAACTGTATTCTACATTATTGGAGCACCCCATTTCCCTCCAAAATTAAACACAAAAACGTATTAATGCTGTGTTTCTGCTGCTCCCCAGAAAGAAAGAAAAATGCTATCATATGTAGCCTAAATCATTTAAGTGTCAACGTAATAATCAATGTACATTATGCGTCAATATTTACCGATATTTGCTGCAAATATAGCCGCTGCTGTCTGCCCCGCTTACAATCATCGGCAACGCGGATTTGTTTGAAACTATGTAGTAGAGCTTCATGAACCACGTGACCGCGTGGAGGCGAGATCTCAGTGTCGCAACTCTCATATTCAACGGCTCTGCATCTAAGCATCAGTGGATGCACATGACCTTTAAACAAAACTCTGAACATTCTTGCTAAAAACAAACAAACAAACAAACACGCTTGCTTATATTTCATCACCCGATACACCAGTGAATACGGCATCTTTAAACCAGTTTAACTGAAGACGTTCTGCAGGATCTGGCCAGACAGAAACCGGATCTTTTTTTACTTGTAAACAACATTACAAAAAAAACAAAACAAAAAACAGGCATAGGCCTAAAAGACAAAAGCTCCAAAGATAAAAGAAAAATAAAAAATAAAAAATTACAAGACACCAAATAGGCTACAGATTCCTATGTTACATCAATAGAATTCTCTTCTATTTTCGCAACTTTCATTGCAGACTTCATTAAAAAAGTGAGTTCGTTATGAATAAAGCATTTGCTATAAATAATTGCTTTCACATTCAAACCAGTTCAGAGATTATCTCTTTTTGCCCAACGTCTGCCAGATAATCACAGATGCTCAGTGTGTGTGTGTGTGTGTGTGTTTATCCGAGTTGTTCTCATGCTCTAGTCCTCCTGATGTGTGTCACGGGAGGTTCCCTCACGACACTGAGACACAGTTCAAACACACAAATAAATGCGCAGGTGTGTGAACAGGAAGCTCAGAGATGAACAGTAACTCTGATACCTGAGGCAGAACACGAGAAGACAAGTCTAAACTCGAGTCTGATCCAACGATCATTTTATTCCACTGAACCTTCATTCGGCTCAGTCGAGTCTCAGCGGCCAGCCTTTCACGGTTAAAGTCTTCAAATTAAAGCTTAAAAGAGGGTTTTCGGGGGAATGCCATAGAAGAACCATTTTTGGAAACCTTTTTGCACTAATAAAGAACCTTTTGTGGAATGGAATTTTAAAGGTTCTTTATGGAACGATCGATTTAGTGTCATTATCGGTTACATCGCTGAGATTAGCGCATTTTGAGCGAATTGACGCGTTTATCAGTGGACATTATTGTTAGGCTACTCCTACAGAAACATCCATGTCAGAGTTATATTATGACTCACGGAAACCAACAAACATAAAAAGTGCTAAACCCTCATCAACCACTGAAGGTCTGACTCTGAAGTAGTGCGAGAGGGTGTGTGTGTGTGTGTGTGTGTGTGTGTGCGTGTGCAGCTCATCTAGTTTCATGTTGAGTCGTGTTTCTCCTGCCACTGTAGTTCTTCATGCCACAGCAGAAGCTTCACTATCACACATCTAGAAACGGTAAGCAATTTCTAGCCTTTCTGACAAATAATTACTATGAATAATGAGGGTCAGGAACTCTGTGGGAGAATATGAATAAGTGCAAGTTGTGCGCGCACGTTTGTGTGAGAGAGAGTTTCTGCCTGGAATTATTCATTCCAGTTTGTGTGTTATTTCATTGTTTTATGTGACCTGGATAATATGAATAACATTGCTGCACTATTTTGAGAAGCAGATGCTCTGTATATGTGCTTCTGATTAATAACTACCATATAAGCTTTTTTTAAGAACCAAAGACGTCTGACATCCAACAATCTAAAATGTAAAACATTTATTTATTTATTTATTTGTAACATTTAAATGATTTTAGTGTCTCTTTGATCAAATCTGTGGAAAGTTAAAGTTTAAAAATAAGGTTCCATTTGATAACATCAGTAAACATGAACAAAAATGACTTCTAAAGAATATATTAATCTTGGATCATGTTATTTTCAACATTTACTTATATATTATTAAATCTAAAAATTATATATAGATATTAAAATATATATATATATATATATTAAATTTTAAAGTATCTAAATATTATTTGATGGACCTGAGCTGATATTAACTAACAATGAACAGTTGTATATTTTATTAACAAACATTTAAGATGAATAAATACTGTAACAAATGTATTGCTCATTGTTACTGTTATTAACTGGTAACACTTTATTTTGATGGTCCACTTTAGACTTAAGTAACTTTGCAACTATGTCAACTTACTAACCCGAACCCTATCACTCTACTACTAACGAGAGCATGTATAGTTAGTAGAATGTCTGCACTATAAATAATTATATGATCAATAAGTTATGACAACATGTTTTTACATTGCTTTAACTCATCAAAATCAGCTTTTTAGAATAAGATTCATCTCTTTTTTTAAGTAAGTTTAATGTAATAAATGACTTAAAAAGTTGATTGCACTTAAAAAATTTAAGACAGCAACTTTTTTTACAGTGTATAAAGTGGACCATCAAATGAAGTGTAACTCATTAACCTTATTGTAAAGTGTTACTGAATCAAATATAACTGGATATTTCAATGGACAGATTGTCTTTAATTTGATGCGTCCTGATATAAATCTACAGACTTTGCAAGAGCTTTTCATTTAACTGGAAGAACTTACGATCAGTTGAGGTGTTTTCCTGTGCCAAACAAGCATCAATCTTTTACATACGCAGTTCTCTAATGTAATGTGATACGGGTAATCGTTAACATGTGTCTGAACGGAGCCCCAGAGTTCCTCGGCTCCACATCACTCACACACATCTGAAACTGAACAACTAGAACAGACTAAAGATTTCTGGGCATGAAATGAATCAGACTGGCTCAAATTAATTTCTCTAAACTCCATTAAATATGAAGAGTAGCGTTTGACCAGAAGACTTAAAGTAATTCACCCCCGGTTTCACAGACAAGGCTTAAGCTAGTCCCGGACTAAAATGCATGTTTCAGCTGTGTTTTTTTTAACACTTTTTTATTTAGATGTAACAAATTATGGCAGCATATTACAACAATATTATAATTTAATTTAATAATAGTTCATCTCTTTTACATAATATTCATAATAAAAATAATAATAAAAAAAAACAATAAAACACCCAAAAACAACAACAAAAATAGGCAAAGGTCAATTCAGTTAGCTATACATGAAGAAGAGTTGGAAATGGTCATGCATACATACAAGAGAAGCAAATCATGATATAAAAAGGGGTGATTTAGGAAAAACAGTAAATGGTGGTTTAGTAGAAAGAAAATAAATTGGGAATCAAGCTGTTTCTCCTTCTACGCATGTTTGAGCTGTTTTCACTGAAAGCAACTGTCAGTGCCATTGTTTTATCACAAGATCCACACCAGTAATGTTTTTTTTCTAAGGCACTTTTTAAAAAAGCTACTAAAATGATCTAATTAAACTAAGGCCTAATCCTGACTTAATCTAATCTCTATCTGTGAACCAGGCCTTAAGGTTTGGATGGCCAGACAGCAGACGCTGCCAGTGTTTGCTTTGTTCACTCTCAGAAAAGCTGTCACTGGGACATACCCTTCAAAAAGGTTCTAAAATGTAGCATTTAGGTAGTAATATGTACACTTTTGGAACTAATATGCACTCTTTAGGTACAAAAGTGTACCTTTTGAAAAGGTACCGCCACAGTGACAGCTTTTGTACCTTTTTTTCTAAAAGATGTTTCTGCTCACTTTGTTGAAGCTGATGATGTTTTCATGCTCTTGTGTTTTCAGGACTGAAGTGATGGGCCCGGATGAAGCAGATCTGCTCTCCTGCACCAACTACTGGTCGCTCAGTGTTCAACAGCACAACCTGCCTGTGTAAAACTCAACTCTTCTTACGTTTTTTGACCCTGCAATGATGAATGTGATGAGCTGAGGAAGACTAACAGCTATAAGACGTTTTGTGACTTCTGGTGACCCATGGGTGCGTCCAACTCATCCTACCGCAGCTACCACAGCAATGAAGTCCTCCGGAGCCACTATAACCACACGGGAAAACTGGACAAACAAAGAGAAAACCTCACACCGGAAGCCATCGTCTTCCTCTTCATCTGCTTCATCATCGTTGTGGAGAACATCATCGTCCTCATGGCCATCTGGAAAAACAAGAAGTTCCACATGCCCATGTATTATCTGCTGGGAAACCTGACGCTCTCAGACCTGCTAGCCGGATTCACTTACATGCTAAATATCGTGCTGTCCGGGCCAAAAACGCTGAGTCTGACGCCACTTCTCTGGTTTATAAGAGAAGGCGGTGTGTTTATCACACTGGCGGCGTCTATGATCAGCTTGCTGGCTATCGCCATCGAACGCTACTTCACTATGCTAAACACAAAGCCTTATTATCATGCCAAGCGCAAGCGCATGTTCGCTCTGATCGGGGTTAGCTGGGTGCTATCGGTGTTGCTAGGCCTCCTTCCAATTATGGGATGGAACTGTTTGGGTGACCTGGACTCGTGCTCAACCGTGCTTCCGCTCTACGCTAAAAACTACATCTTCTTCTGCGTGTTTGTGTTCATGGGCGTCCTTTTGGCCATCGTCGCCCTGTACACACGCATCTTTCACTTCGTAAAGTCCAACACGCAGAACCCGAGCTACGTGCCGCACAAAGCCTACGGGCTTCGCTCGAGGAAACACATGGCGTTGCTAAAGACGGTCACCATTGTAGTGGGACTGTTTATTCTGTGCTGGATGCCTCTGTTTGTGCTTCTCCTGATAGACTTCATGTGTCCCGCGAAAAAGTGTGCGGTGCTACTCCAAGCTGACTACTTCTTGGGCGTGGCCATGATTAACTCCTTCATTAACCCTATCATTTACACGATGACTAGCAGAGACATACGACGGGCCATCCTGAAGCTGCTCTGCAAACGCTGTCTGACCACCAAAGACGGGCAAGTGAGGAATATCGGCATTAAGATTAGCTTCACTAAGACTGAGGTAAACCGCCAGGGCGGGGAGACGACCGTTTCATCGGGAAATGCCACAACCGTAAATGTCAAATCCAACTACCCGAAGCTCAAGTTATCCGTCATCGCCTAACGCCGTGTCCTAATGACGTGTGATAAAAGGCATCTTTTCCATGTCAATCAGAGAGTTTTCCTAATCAGCCACAATGACGATATGTGACAATTCTATTTTAGAAATGGCGACATTGCGGCTGGAACAACAACATACGGAGTATGACAATGATGGTCTCAGGTGGTAATTATATGCTTCATTTAATGTTAAAAGCATCTAATGTGAGTTTGAATATCCTTTTGCATGACCTTTATAGCCGTGTTGAAAGCGACAATGGATAATCCACCTCTGATCTTGAAAGTTAAAGGAAACAAGAACGTTCAAACTGAATTCAATGTGAACAAACAAGAGAGTGTTATGGCAAAGACTGTTTGTCACCCAGTATGTATTTTTATTAATGTTAAAATTGTGTAATATTTATGAATATGATGTACTTATGCATTTCGTTGCAAATGTAGTGTATTTGCAGAGACTCCGCCCACACTATCTTCTGATTGGCTGGAATTTTGTCAGGCCTTGTCTTGTTAGGACACAGTAGGCTTGTTCGACTTGAAACGGCGTGGTACCTTGATGTCACTCACCGATCGGTCTGTGCAAGCCTGCTGTGTCCTAACAAGACAAGGCATGAAGACAAGACAAGAGTAAAAAGTGTTCTTGGCCATGACATCTTCAGTGCTGAAAAAGCGATCCTGAGGACTCTGACTCTGATACACATACAAGTCTAAGCACATTCAGGCTCTGGACTGAATCATGACGAACCAAACTGAATTAAAGGCACATAATAATCACATAATAAATCACAGTCACAAACCACAGCTGGAAAGAAACTGTGAGCATTTCAAACACAACAATCAGACGTTGGCGAAATCCCCCTTTGCGTGCGCTGTGTAACCCACTGAAGCTGTTGTGGCAGAGAGAGGTCTCTCTACGCTGGTGTTTTCCAGCATTTCAACATTGGACCGCATGGCCTTTTACATTTGAATTGAGTTTGTCACAATTACATTTGCAAAAAATATGCAGACATACTTCTAAAAACATATGAGAGTTTAGAAAGAAAATATAAAAGCCTTTATTTATTCATGGCCATGAATTTTTCTAAATTCTTGAGTGCCTTGGCTTCATATGTTTTTTGAAGGTAGAAATATCTCACATCTAAAGAGCACCGAGATACGGACCTCATACCCCAGTAGCAGTCTTTGCATTTTATGTTTTATACAGTCATGCTTTATCAGTTCATCAGATCTGCAGTGCAAAGGCTTCAGACACAGGTTTCTGCAGACTGCACTCATCAGCAAATGCCCCTGTAGTGATACAGTATAAAACCATACACAGTGTGTCTGCAGATTCTGATACTGTAAAATATACAAACTCTTCACAGCGATATGAGGAGACTCACTGTAAATATTCCACTTCAACAGAAATGCTCTTATTGAATGTTGAACTGTAAAAGCATCTTGTAACACAAAAGCATTTAAGATTTGTTTGTATAGATTCATTTGTACAGTGTAAATGTTTGACATGCTGTTTTTACAAGCTTTTTTAAAACCTCATTGCTACTAAGTTATATTTTTTCTTATTTGACATTAAATATTTTTTAAGAGAACTGAGAAACAATGTAGCCTGTTCATGCAAAAACAAAGTTTGTAAGTACATCAGGAGTTTAAACTCCTGATGTACTTACAAACTTTCCAATGCCTTGTTTTATGAGTACAGAACCTATTTGTACTACTGTAGAAGTTTGGTGCCATTCTGGGCATTATTAGTGGGGTAATTTATGAGATACAGCCTTGGATCCATTAGCGCCTGCACTAAACCATCCGGCTGATATCTCTAAATAAGCTCTAACTTTAATAATGTTCAACCAAGGGAAAAAAGGCTTCTGATGTTTGGCTCGAGGTCATGGTGCAAAGGACCCTTTTACTCCGAACCATCCCTTTAATATCACACTGTTATGATAGTTTTATCATAAAGTATATTTGAGACTGTAGACTATATAGATCTGACTGTAGTTTGAATTAATCCCTTTTCTTTGCATGACACATGAATCACTCTTTCGGCTTCATCCTGAACATTGAATAAGCATTCATAAATATCATGTGTCAAGAGAAGCTCTCAGGACCGTATTCGTCACATCCTTTTGATTTTCCCGGGAAAAACAGCCTGAGTCCTTCACATAAAAATCAGTCTACAGGGTTTTAAAGATAAAAAGTCTAGTTTTTTAAGTTTCGATACCAGCTGTTCACACATTAGCCTCTTTCACACAGCTATCCCGGTAAATTACCGTAAAATTGCCAGAATGACTTTGCCGGTAAATACACAAAAATATTCCGTTCACACAAGCAACGGCGGTCTGGCTTTTTACCGGTAAGAGGCCATTCACACATCAGCACCAAAACACTGGGAAATCCTGTTATACGTCATCGGAAGTGATCTTAACACACACGTTCACACACAGCATCATACCAGTCATTTACTAGTAATGTTACAACTTCACTTATTTTTGAAAAGGTCCCGTTCACACATGATCTCTTACCCGTAATTTACCAGTAAAGACTGTATGTGTGAAAGGGGCTATTGGCAATACATAAAATACATACATAAAACTTCTTACATATTAGCCCTTTAAATAATCTTTTTTTTTTTTTTTTTTAGTGATAAAGTATTTTTATGAGACGTTTATTCTATAACATTTATCAAATTAATTAAATAAGAACTAAATCCATAAAATTATCCATTAAAATGTTCTATATATACAGTGTGAATCGCCTGACAGAACACTTTCCTTTCCTTCAGTCAGTGTGTGACACAGTAAAGGTCATAATGCAGCATTAAAGGGGTGGTTGATTATGATTTCACTTTTCGAACTTTAGTTAGTGTGTAATGTTGCTGTTTGAGCATAAACAACATCTGCAAAGTTACAACGCTCAAAGTTCAAAGCAAAGGGAGATATTTGCTTTTAAAGAAATTGCTTTTTA
>NC_139973.1:40859357-40896857 GCF_963993115.1 Abramis brama | reverse complement strand
GTTTTAAGGACACATTCTCCTCAGTGTTCTTTTGTTCCTCAATATGTTGAGATGAGTTTGATTTACTGCAATGGTTGTGGTTATGATTGTGCTGTGTTTCTTATGTTTGCTTTAATCTCTGTTTTCTTCTTCTCAGGACTCCCAGTGATCAGTGAAAACACCATTAAACTCCACACGTGTGACAGTTTTCCCGGGACTCATTCTGACACAAAGTCTACAAGATCCTTCACAGTCAAGGAACGTCTGGCGTTCAGGTTCAGATGCTGCTTTTAGACTCGTTTGTCTTCACCTTCAACCCGAACCTGCTCAGAAAAACAGTTTCACTTCACATGCAATAAAAGTTCATCCTCCTCTTGAGGAAGAGACACAATTATTTGAGCAACAAACCGGTTGGATTGTTCTTGTGCTTTTCCTGCTTCATAAATTCCCCTAGTCAAATCCAACAGATTGCGTATGAAATGGAGACGTGTCACAGACCCAAACCATCAGGAGATTATAGGCCTCTATAACAGCACGTTTCACCTGAGCGACCCGTAAGAGCGTGTAAAACTCACCCGTCTACCGTCTACCGCCGTTGAACCTGCGCTGGCGAGCGAGGATGCTAGTGCCGGGCCGCGGCCGGTGACGATGTACGCGGCGTCCGGGATGACGGAGTGCAAGGCGGAGGTCACGCCGTCGGAGCGAAACGGGCACCGCGTGTTCAGCTACACGCTGGAGAGCCACACGGCGGCCGCCTTCGCCATCATGAACGAGCTACGGACGGAGCGCCAGCTGTGCGACGTCACGCTGAGGGTCAAATACAACGAGCTCCAGGCCGTGGACTTCGTGGCTCATAAGGTGGTGTTGGCGTCGTCGTCGCCGGTGTTTCGTGCCATGTTCACCAACGGGCTGAAGGAGTGTGGGATGGAGGTGGTGCCCATCGAGGGGATTCACCCAAAGGTACGAGTGTACGCGATTGATGTTGTGATGCTAGGCCTGTTACGATCATGAATTGCAGGGGTCGACATTAATGCTTGTCCGCGACAAGTGGATTTTTTGATGGGGCAAGTGAAAGAGAATTTTACTTGCCCAACCGGACAAGTAGCCTGGATAAAACGTTAAAAACGCAATAAGAAACTCAGTTAGCATACTGCGGTAAAAATTCTAAATGTGGAGTTTTTATACTTATAACATTAAGGTTAAGCAACATCACATTCACCCAAAGGTACGGGCGTCTGCGATTGATGTTGTGATGCTAGGTCTGTTACGATCATGCATTGTGTTCTGACATTAAAGGTGCAGTGTGTAAATTGTAGCAGCATCTAGTGGTGAGTTTGTGAATTGCACCCAACAGAAGTTACGGTGGCCGACGGGAAGTGATGTCGTCTGAGACAGCAATCTGTTATTGCGAATATTATTGTTACTTGTTCATCTTTGTGTCAGTGTTTTATTCGCTGACTTTAGCTCGCTTCTTTTCATGAAGAACAACATAGTGACGAAACGCGTTTGTCCGTTCAGGGCTCCTGTAGAAACATGTCGATGTAAGCGGACCCGCGGTGTGTGTAGAGAGAAATTCCTCATTCTAAGCTAATAAAAACATAACGGTTCATTATGTAAGGTCTTTATACACCACTGAAAACATAGTTATGTATATGATATTGCATTTCTGTCAATAGATCCTCCTAAATATTACACATTGCACCTTTAATTGTCATTCAAATAATTGCGATTAACAATAGAGCCACACGATTAATCAGTAAAAGATTGTGATCTCAATTAGGGGTGAAGCGATACCCTCACGTCACGATTCGATACTGAACTCACGATATGATATTATTTCGATACTCCAAGGCATATGGTAAAACAATAACAAAAAATTTACTGTTGATTAAAATGCTAAATTTGGTATTACATTGTGAATGTAAATTAATAGACTTGGACTTGGTGCTGGAAACCCAAAGCACAGGACAATAGAGACACCAGAATAACAATATTCATGATTCTGAAGCTGAAAACTAATATGCTGCACTCTGTCACTGACTAGATATATTTAAAATAATGTAGGACACTTTTTACCGGTAACATCAGACATTTGGCATTATCAGGACCCACAAATATTCCCCCATTGCATAATTAAACATTATATTCAACATTATATATAGCAGTGTAATGTAGTACTGACACTAAAACTCTGAAAACGTGAATTTTTTCAAGCACAGTAATTTTAATTATGGGTGAACTATACAATACAGATTGTGAACTATCCACGATACATATTGTTGCATTTTTGTATTTTGATATATTGTGACACCCCTAATCTCAATTCAAACACATGCGCGATATTATTCCTAAATGACAGCGATTTGGCTGTGTCCATTAAACTTTTGACAAGTACGATCACAGCGAACATTCAGATCTGCGCTCTGAGCCGGAAAGAGCAGCTGTCATGTATCGTATGAAACAGCATCTTTTCAACAACACAGTATCATACATGTCTTACAATAATTCAAATTATCACAGAGACGCTTGGATAAAAGTTAATAGTTCGGATATTAACACTGATATCTACGGTATTGATTAAAATGGAGCAAATCCTCTTTGAAAGTAACTTGACACATTTTTATTATTATATCAATGACATCATTGCACCGGTAGGTGGCGACAAGTGACTGTTAAAAATGTATTTGTCATTGAATCATTCATTCAAGATATTTTTGACTATCATTGTGTACTTTACAGCAGTGTTGTTTTTTTAATATTCTTTATTTTTTACTCCCTTCCAGATTATGACTCTCCACACCGGAAAAAGATAACCCGATATAGCACATTTTATGACATTTCTTTGAATGCTTATATTTCCCTTATTTGTATCACAGAATGCGATTGAAATAAAACAAATATCCCAGTTTCCGTTGGAGCGTTTACAGCCAGTTTGACATGATTTCTGAGTCTCAATATGACTGAAACATGCTTTACTGCGCACTATGGGTCCAAAAAGTGATTTAAATAAAACTTAAACTGCACATTTGCTCTGCTATAATTGCGATTAGGTCAAATAACCCTGATAATGATTAATCGGTGCTGCTCTTGAGCTGCGTCTTTATAAACGTGTCTGGTGGTTGTTCTCAGGTCATGGGGCGGCTCATCGAGTTCGCGTACACGGCGAGCATCTCTGTCGGTGAGAAGTGTGTGATTCACGTGATGAACGGGGCCGTCATGTACCAGATCGACAGCGTGGTGAAGGCCTGCTGTGATTTCCTCGTGCAGCAGCTCGACCCGAGCAACGCCATCGGCATCGCCAACTTCGCCGAGCAGATCGGCTGCACAGAGCTTCACCAGAAGGCCAGAGAATACATCTACATGAACTTCAGTCAGGTCAGTGACACACACCTCTGAGCTAACCTGTGTGACGGGTAGGGCACATGTTAAGGGCCGTTCACACCAAAGACGATAACTAACGCTTGCGTACACACCAACGAACGATAACGGTCTGTTTATTCTAAGCTCAAATGTTGACTCCTGTATAAATACACTCATATGCATGTATATATTTAAGAAAAATGGGTTATTTATACACTACCAGTAAGATTTTTAATGTTTTTAAAAGAAGTATCTTCTGCTCACCAAGGCTGCATTTATTTGATTAAAAATACAAACAAAAACAGTAATATTGTGAAATATTATTCCAATGTAAATCATCTGTTTTCTATGTGAATATACAGTAAAGTGTAATTTATTCCTGTGATCAAAGCTGAATTTTCAGCATCATTACTCCAGTCTTCAGTGTCACATGATCCTTCAGAAATCACTCTAATATGATGATTTGATGATCAAGAAACATTTATAATTATTATCAGTTGAAAACAATTATTTACATTTTTATTTCAGGATTCTTTGATGAATAGAAAGTTCAAAAGAACAGCATTTATTTAAAATAGAAGCTTTTTTAACATTAAACACTACCGTTCTAAAGTTTGGGGTCAGTAAGAACTTTAATTTTATTTTTGGGGGAAAGTAATAAAATAAATCAATACTTTTATTCATCAAGGATGAGTTAAACTGATCAAAAGTGACAGTAAAGACATTTATAATGTTAGAAAATATTCTATTTGAAATAAATGCTGTTCAACATTGATAATAATCATATATGTTTCTTGATCATCAAATCATCATATTAGAGTGATTTCTGAAGGATCATGTGACACTGAAGACTGGAGTAATGATGCTGAACATTCAGCTTTGATCACAGGAATAAATTACAGTTTAAAATATATTAAAATAGAAAAGTCATTTTAAATTGTCATAATATTTCACAATATTACTGTGTTTTTATTGTTTTTTTATCAAATAAAGCAGCCTTGGTGAGCAGAAGAGACTTCTTTTAAAAACATTAAAAAAATCTTACCGACCCCGAACGGTAGTGTATATAAAATATTTATATTTATATATTATATAAATTATGTATTAATATATCTACAGTATATACATGCAAATATGTCTTAAATGTATACATGTATATGTGTTTATTTATATATACAAAAGCACAACACTAAAAGAAAAAATCATTCTAAAACTGATTCCAACAACTCGTTTCTCTAGATGTCGCTGTTCTTCTAAAACAACTTTTAAAACTATATCTTTATCATTATAGTTATTGTCCTTGGTGTGAATGTGCCTTAAAGGCAGTAAATGTTTTGATACTGATCCGATGAGATAAAAATGTCTCTCTCTCTCTCTCTCTCTCTCTCTCTCTCTCTCTCTCTCTCTCTCTCTCTCTCTCTCTCTCTCTCTCTCTCTCTCTCTCTCTCTCTCTCTCTCTCTCTCTCAGGTGGCGACGCAGGAGGAGTTCTTCAACCTCACTCACTGTCAGCTAGTGACGCTAATCAGCCGCGACGAGCTGAACGTGCGCTGCGAGTCCGAGGTGTTTCACGCGTGCGTGGAGTGGGTTCAGTACGACCGTGAGAACCGGCGTCCGTACGTTCAGGCGCTTCTCCAGGCCGTGCGCTGCCACTCGCTCACGCCGAACTTCCTACGCCGGCAGCTCGAGCACTTCGAGTGGGACGCGCAGAGCAAAGACTACCTGTCCCAGATCTTCCAGGATCTCACGCTGCACAAACCCACCAAACTCATTCCCTGTCGGACACCCAAAGTCCCGCAGCTCATCTACACGGCGGGCGGATACTTCCGGCAGTCGCTTAGCTATCTGGAGGCGTTTAACACCTGTACGGGCGCGTGGCTACGGCTAGCGGACCTGCAGACGCCTCGCAGTGGGCTAGCGGCGTGTGTTATTAGCGGTCTGCTGTACGCGGTGGGCGGGAGGAATAACGCTCCGGATGGAAACATGGACTCAAACACGCTGGACTGCTACAACCCGATGAATAACTGCTGGCTGCCCTGCGCGCCCATGAGCGTCCCGCGCAACCGCATCGGTGTTGGCGTGATCGACGGCATGATCTACGCGGTGGGCGGCTCGCACGGATGCCTACATCACAACAGCGTCGAGAGGTGAGATGTTGTTGATGTGTTTTATCTTTTATCTCTTCCAGACTAAACCATAGAGTGTAAAAAAAGATGGACGACGCCTCTTCTTCACTCTCTTCCGTTGGTGAAAAGTGAAGCCGCCAAAGTCCTAATATGGCACTGACAGATTAGGGACCTGATTCTGTCTGAGGTTTTCTGTCATTTTATGTCGTTTTTATTACGCTGATGTAAGTTTGAGTGTTCGTTTTTTAAAATAAGTTTGGTCTTAGTTATTTGATGCTATAATGTGACGTCATGATTGACAGCTGTGATTGATAGCTTCTCTAAACACCGAGTCTGCGCAGAAGTGAACGGGGAGTGAGGGACCTTGATATCGAGACGACCCGCACATCACTAGAACTGAATTCTTTTTTAATTAGGGGTGTAACGAGACCCTCATGTCACGATTCGATACATATCACGAAACTGAACTACGATACTATTTTCTGAAAAACTAAATTCGAATTTATTTCTTAAATATTAGCAAAATTCTAATTACAAGTGCATTAACTTTTGAAACAATTGTTCTTAAATAAAATATAATTTCCTTAATGTGCATGCAAGTAAAATTAGGTTACAGTAGTGCATAAAACTGTGCAAGTGCATCAGTAACCTGAGAAAACACAGCGTACACACAGCGTACACACAGCGTACACACACAGCGTAACGTAACGTTACTACATGAACAGACACTATAGCAAACTGCCATTCAGAAACAATCCACTTCTACATATTGTTCGTCAAAAACACCAGATGCTCGACTTGATCTGCCGCGAGTGCTGAGCGCTTTCTGTTGACAGTGTTTCCCGCTGATGAAACACACACTCAGCTCTGACCGATGTGCAGGTTTGGTCAAGTGTGTCGTTGCATGATTTTTCCCACTAACTGAGAGGGTTTTCGTCATGAATTTTGAGACTTTTCCCACCATTTTTCTAATTAACAACGTAGCGCTGTATACTGGATAAGCTAACAGAAACGAATCGCGTCAGTGACGTCATCATGTCTCGTGCGCGTCTTGACACACCAAAAATTCAAATGCACGGTTTTTGCATTCAAATGTTCAGGGTTTTTTTAATTCGACGAATATTTGAATTTCTAATTTTTATTTGACAGCCCTAATCTCTTCCACACGACACCGACATCCTTTTGCATCAGTTCACAGTGTTCCCAGTGATCATGCAGTGTTTCCCATTACCTAGACTTCCACTAATCCACTAATTTGTCCTGCCATGGTTTCATTATGAACTGAAAACATTTTTACACTTCTCATTATAACATAAAAGACCTTGTACATTAAGTTTTGCTCCATTGCTTTTAGGGCGATCTGAGTAAAGGGGAAAAAAATAAGTGCTTGCAGGATTTTATTAGGTAATTAAATATATGGGGGAGGATATTCCTCCAAAACGTTTTCCTGTGCATTGCACTAATGCGAGCACACCGTCTAAATGTAAAGTCTTTGACGTCAGCTTAGGCGGCGTCGGGGTGTTCGCTAACAGTGTGTCGCTGCAGAGGTATTTCAAGCTTATTTTTTCCCATAAGCAACATACTAAAAAGAACTGTGCCATGAGTGTATCCGGGCCTTTAGCAGCTTTGTCGCTGCATGTCATTGGTTCGTGTTCCCACATCTGGTTCACAGCTTTCATTCCATGTTAAAAAAACAAACATTTTGGAGGGAAAACACTAAATATAAATGTAAAATCAACTTCTGCATCTTGCCGCAGACACTACAGGTGTAGTGGTGGATCACGTGTGCTTCACTGACTTCACTCCTATTGGATGTCGTTCCCGAAAGTTGCTCTTCATTTGCATAAAGTTAAACGTATCTCAACTTTGTTGCATCACTAGACACTAAGGCTGGGCAAAAAAATCTGTGTGTGTCTCTGAGTGAGTTCACGTAGTGTAACAGCGACAGTCGGCCAATAGTGAGCCTCCGTTCTGACGTACATCCCAGAAGCGTGCGCTGTTACACTACGTGAACTCACTCAGAGACACACAGAAGAAAATCAATAGTTGAATAAAGTCGTTATTTTTTTTGTGCACAAAAATTATTCTCGCTTGATAAACTGAAGGTTGAGCCACTGTAGTCACTTGGACTATTTTAAACACTGTCTTTACTAACTTTCTGGGCCGGCAAGTTTCAATAACATATATTTTGAATAAGATTTAATCGAAAATATCTTAATTTGTGTTCCGAAGATGAATGAAAGTCTTACAGGGTTGGAAATACATGAGGGAGAGTAATTACTGACAGAATTAACCCTTTCAGCGTTTGTTTAAAGTGGAAGCTGAAAGGAGTCCGCACTTCTGCTCTGTAGAGCGGCGGGAGCTCGTGTGGTTCACTCGTCTCTCATTGATGCCGATACTAGAGGCTCACGTCAGTCAGGAAGAAAACACCTAAAACCCCTTTTAGATCCACATAACAATGGACTGTGACACTTCCTTTGAGATGTTCATGGAGATAAGTGATGAATAGCAGGTGACAAACATTATGTGAAATAAAGGAAGTGGAACTAACTATTAATAGGTGTTTAAACACTGAACTTTGGACTGAGTCACTGGAGTTATAAAGACACATCTGTCTGTCTGTTCCAGGTAAATTAGTTCGTGGTCTGTTGTGTTTCACTTCCTCAAGATGAAGATCAAGTAATTATAAACGCACTCGCTTTACTGAGCTCTAGTGACATCCAGTGATACATGATGTGTATAATATGTTGATAAGTGTTTGTCCCAATTTATGTCAGTTGAATTCAATTTGATTCAATATCGATTAATTTTGATATACAGTACAGGTCAAAAGTTTGGAAACATTACATTTTTTTATATTTTTGAAAGAAGTCTCTAATGCTTATCAAGGCTGCGTTTATTTGATCAAAAATACAGAAAAAAAACAGTAATATTTTGAAATATTATTACAACTTAAAATAATAGTTTTCTATTTGAAAATACTTTAAAAAATAATTTATTCCTGTGATGCAAAGCTGAATTTTCTGCATCATTACTCCAGTCTTCAGTGTCACATGATCCTTCAGAAATCATTCTAATATTCTGATTTATTATGAGTGCTGGAAACAGTTCTGCTGCCTGATATATTTGATGAATAAAAGGTTAAAAAGAACTGCATTTATTCAAAAAAAAAAAAAAATTCTAATAATATAAATCTTCTTTACTATCACTTTTTATCAATTTAACACATCCTTGCTGAATAAAAGTATTGATTTATTTAAAAAATAAAATGACTGACCCCAAATTACTGACCAGTAGTGTATATTGTTGTTACAAAAGATTTCTATTTTTAAAAAATTTGCTTCTTTTTTATTTATTTTATTTTTTATTTTTTACTTTTTATTCATCAAAGTATCCTAAAAAAGTATCACAGGTTATGAAAAAATATTAAGCAGCAGAACTGGTTCCTACTTTGATAATGAATCATCATATAGAGTGCCGAAGTTATGACGTCATTTTGTAGGACAACCCGGAAGTTAGCGGCGCATGGGTTCCCTCGAATCGAAAAGCAATGCATTTTCCCCATAGACTTTTGGAAAATCGCAAAAAATAAGATCTGTGTTCAACAAAGAGTTGTGACCCTAACACGTTTTGTCTATCAAGATAATCTTTACAAGCTAATCCAAAATGTATACATTTTGAAGCCTAAATAAAGCCGTCAGATATAAAATGCTAACGCTATAAACGGACTACAGCACACCAGCACACCATGGTCGCGGATCAACGTCATCATCATTTTTCACGTTAATCATTTTGTTAATGTTTTATTTATTCGTTTATTATTTTGTTAGTTTATATAAACCTTAATATTATTTTCTTTGTGATTAAGATTATTATGCCTGATCATTGTGCCCCAAATAAACTTTAAAGATTATCTTTCACTGTATTATGTTTGATTGTATGTTTGCATACCATTTGCTAATTCGCCAGGAAAAAACGCGCTTTCTCAGAAGCACTAACGTTATGGCCGTATCAATTACGTATCCAGTCCTTTTTCTTAGACGATAGAAAAACCATAGATCGAGGAGAGAACCACTATAAATCTGGACATGAACAGTGCAGCTTAGATGCTGGTTTACTTGCTGGTATTGTAAGGGCCAGCATGAGGGACAAGGTTAATCGAGTCTTGATAAGTAAAACTAGGGAGAGATAGAGGAGTTATAATAGTGTTCTATGTATTTAAGATAACTATACAAATAATCTCTGAACAAGCATAACACAGTTAAATTCCAAACATTTAATATAATAGTTGTATATAATTATATATGTTGAATTTAAAGAGAATTGTCCAATAGCAAATGCTTATTATAATGTATTATAATTAAACCATATATGTTCCCTAAATAAACCACATATACTAATTTTGTTAACATTTTCTAACGTTATATATTTTTACCTGGTAATCCACAAGCCCCAATGTGAGAGCCAGTGTAGTAAATTTTATCTCACATTCACATTACTGTGAGCTGACTGGAGTGTAGTTACAATAGTATACAAGTAGTATACAATAGTTTAACATTTAATTTGTGTATTTGTCAGACAGGCAACTTACAGTGCATTAAGGCTATACATATCAGCGTGTTCTCTGGGAATTGTCCACGTTTATATAGCACATTAAATATAGTTAACATTTACTACTAAAATAACAAAGATTAATATCATTGTTACCTAATGCCTTAACTACCGGTAATGCTGTTTACAAATACAATCATATTATTATAAGTGGGTAAAAGCCAAGTTCACAAATATCAGGGTGCAGGACCCACCCTTTCTATAATTATATCCAAACAAGTTACCATAAAAGTCAATAAACCAGGTATTATTTTGAATATTTTAATTAAACACATTTCTCAACGTAACGTTAGCCTTTAATAAAACTGCAGCAGATCTAATCTATTAAACAGTGGCAAAGTAAACAAGCTTTTAGATATTTTAAGAGAAAGACAAAAGGTATTTTAGCTGTTGATTTGGTTATGAAAAACGCTTATTCTTGCTACTGCTAGCCTTTTTTACTCCATCTGGCACGAACCCAGAGTCTCCGCTGGGTAACATCGGCCGGAAAATGGTCAAACGAGATTTCATTCGATGACTTGTGGTTGCATCTCGGGACAAAACAAAAATAACGTTATGTATATTAACTGAAAGGTAAACTTCTAAGACCGTGAAGCTGAAACGCGGGCTCGTGAGAGATTTCATGTTTGTCATGATGACGTCTAAAGTCCCCGCCAAAGGATGTAGTCCCTTTTAGCAACTTGTTAGCAACCACCGTTTTTAAGACACAATAAAGTTAAAAAAAATCACAAGCAGGTTATAACTGGTGTGTTTTATGTCATAGATCAAAACGTGAAAATATTTAGAGGCTTTGTTAACCACAGACCTTATTTCAGGCGATTTAGCAAAAACCTATTCAAAAAACCCATAGACTTTAGGGCGAGGGAACCGGTAGTGCTAAAATGCTAACTCACTTCCGCGTTTTGGCCTACAAAGTGACGTCATAACTTCGGCACTCTATTAGAGTGATTTCTAAAGGATCATGTGATAGACTGGAGTAATGATCCTGAAAATTCAGCTTTGATCACAGAAATAAATGATAATTTAAAGTATAATAAATTGAAAACCAATTATTTTAAATTGTAATAATATATCACAATATTATTATTTTTCTGTATTTTTGATCAAATAAATGCAGGCTTGATGAGCAGAAGAAACTTTTGACCTGTACTGTGTATCAGGTACAGTACATGTCAAAAAAAAAACTAATGGGAAAAACTAATGCTGTAAATATACAGGGAACCCTGTCAGTTGGTACATTGGTAAAATATTACAGGTTAAAATGAACTAATTTGTATACAAACATTTAAATTACTATTAATTATTAGGTTTTCATAATAGTAACATTAAAATATTTTTTTAATGACAGTTATGTTTACTCGTTTTTTAAAATATAAACATTTAAATGGTGGCTGTCATAACTTGTTTTCATGATTTATTCAAACATTAAATATTAAAGTCTGCGTGAACCGGAAGTTGCAAACGACTTTTCTCCAGTGCTGTGACGTATTTCCCAGTGAAAGGGAATATTGAACAGAGGGCAGGGTTTACTCTAGCGCTCCTCCTCTCCATCTCTCGCTCACAGCAGACTAACGGTTTGAGGGGAGTGGTTAAGCGTTTCCCAACCCAAGCCGTCAAACCTACGTCATCAGAGAAGGGACGCCATCCCAGACCGGAAGTAACTTTTCAGACTTTGATTAAAGATTACGACGGCAAACAATTTTTTTCTGTGTTTTAACTTGCACGGATTAATTGTTCACCACAAGACTAGTAATATGCGCTAACAAAGTAAATAGGGTCAATTTTGATTTCAGTTGGACTTTAAAGAACTGGTTAAGTAAAAAATATAATGAATATCTAATATAGTGCATGTGTTTATCAAAATGCTTCTTTCTAGAGTTGATTTTTCTTGCTGACTAACAGGTTTTAAGTCATTGAATGACTTTTCTGAGGTGAATGTGACGTTATTGTTCTCAAGCTGTTTTATTGACGTCTTTCCGTGGAGGAAACACTGATTGAGCGATTATATGAGACATGATTCATTCCAGTTGTTCTGTATCTCTCAACATTCCTTCTGATGCTCATTCATGTTTATTTGCTGCTGTAACTCGTGGTCAAGAGGAAGAGATGATCGGTTCGTCTGAGGCGCTTCAGAGATCTGTCATCTCACAGAAACACATTTATTGTTTGAAATTCATAATAAAATGGATAGAATTTGAAGACTGAGACTGTTTCATATCAAAAAGCACAACGCTTATTGTGATTATTGGATGGGAGGCGCACTACAAAGTTTAGTTCACGCATCAATCAACTGAAAACAGCAAAGACTTAAAGATTGATTCTTGAGAAATCGAAATGAGAATCGATTAAAATCAAGAAATGTGTGTTTTGTACCGAGCTCTACTCAGCATGTTTGTTGCCGTTGTGTGTTTCAGGTACGATCCCGAGCGAGACTGCTGGCAGCTGGTAGCGCCGATGCTAACGCGGCGTATCGGTGTAGGCGTGGCCGTGATCAACCGTCTGCTGTACGCGGTGGGCGGCTTCGACGGCACTCACCGGCTGAGCTCGGCCGAATGCTACAACCCCGAGAAAGACGAGTGGAGGAGCGTGGCGTCCATGAACACAGTCCGCAGCGGCGCAGGTGAGGTCAAACACAGGCGCGCGCATCAGTCTGCACTGCGGCGACTCTAGAAACGGTCACACGGGTCCTTGAAATCCTGGAAAGTTTGTGAATCTGAAAAAAATAATAATAATTCAAGGCCCAATAATTCAATGAATTTATTTTGTGCAAGAAGTTTTCAAAATTCCATATTATTTGTATTTTATATAATATTAATATTTCGCCAACACTTCCAGGCCTATGCACGCTAGCTTGCTTGATTTACGTTAGTTACGCGCATTTACGCGTTACGTCAAGTCAAGTCAAGTTTATTTATATAGCGCTTTTCACAACACAGATTGTATCAAAGCAGCTTCACAGTATTAAATTAAAATAATACATCAATGCTTGTTTCTAGTGGAAAATGTCCACGTTTGGTAATGCTGATCAATAGTATTGTTGATTGATTAATTAAATTAAATATCCCAAATATCCCGTTAAGTGTTTCCCGCGTGAGGTACTTTGTGTTGTACGTTGCCGTGACGCTCTCGTGCGCTCGAAACTACTACGATGGAACCTAAACATCTGTTGTTGTGTCCCCACATTAAGTCCTTGAATTTGAGGGTATTGGACCTGGAAAGTCCTTGAATGTAAAGTTAATCAAGGTGTGGGGACCCTGTAAAAATCTTAATTGCCATTATTTACTTTCCCTCGAGTCGTTCCAAACCCGTTCATTCTTCCACCTAGCACAAAAGGAAGAACCAATGAGGTTTAATCTCGCGTGTCATGTGGCACGTTTGAGCTTCTGCGAGAGCCAGTGAGGTTTGTTCTCGCACTTTAAGCAAGTACAGTACGGTCGAGCCTCTATTTATGTTCACTGATCAGTGTTTATATGTGACAAAAAGCTTAAAATTAAATCTGTTCTTTGATCGTGTCTCTTTAAAAGACTTGGATTAAACCGAGACATTCATATGGATTTATTTTACCTTCTCTTTATGAACATTTTGGGTGAACAGGTTTTCAATGGAGGGACAGAAATCTCTCAGATTTCATTAAACATGTAATCCGTGTTCTGGAGACATGAGGGTGAGGGACTGATGACATGATGTCTTTTTGGGTGAACTAAGCCTTAAAGCTCCAAACATGTCAAAAAGCATCATAACAGTCGTCCATGTGACTCTGCTTTCTCACACAGAGCCTCAGACTTGGAATATAGTGCACAGGTCTAATAGATGACTGTTTTACTCTTGTATGATTTTATTCCCAACAGATGTTGGTCACTGTGAACGGCTGGATAAGAGCGACAGTGTTTAGTGTGGATAAAGACACTTCCTGAACTGGTCCTCACTAGGGTTGGGAAATGATCATCGATTCCAATTCAGGAATCGAATACTTGTTATAAAATTAAAATATTTGATTCCTCTTATTGATTCCTTTGTGAGCATTTGAGCTCTTAAAGTGACAGCATCCTAATATTCCAGCTGCCGTCTCTATAACAACACTAATCAAACAACACAAGACAGAGAAAATTCACTCCTTGACTGAATAACTTTTGTATATTTGTAATGTATATTTTATTTTTTAAAGACAAGTACAGTGTGATTTTACATTTGATTCCAGTTTCTGAATACCTGGAAATCTTAAAACACTGTTTATTTCAATCGTATCTTTGTTCAGTTGTGATTATTTGTTTGAAAATAGACAATCAATTGCTGATTTGTTTATTTGTTCTTTTTTAATTACTGAGTGTTCACTTGTTCAGCTACAATTAAAAGTTTTGCAATAAGACTAAATGGGATGATATCTACGTTTTGTTTTTTGTTTTTTACCTTATTGGAATCGATAAGCAGAATCGAAATCGTTAAAATTCAAAACGATTCCCAACCCCGGTCCTCACTGGACTCTTTCTTTAACTTATGAAGAGTTTTCGTGGTTTTGCTGACACGTGCCTTTAAACATTAGTGATCCGACACGGATCATTAATCCTGTTTATGATCGTTCAAACTGCAGTTTAAAGTTTTAGCCAATGAAAACATCTGTTCTGTGATTGGTCCATGTGCTGCGAGTCATGTGATGTGTGTGCTGTGTGCTCAGGTGTGTGTGCGCTGGGGAACTTCATCTACGTGATGGGCGGATACGACGGCACGAATCAGCTGAACACGGTCGAGCGCTACGACGTGGAGACGGACAGCTGGAGCTTCACATCCTCCATGAGACACAGACGCAGCGCGCTGGGAGTGACGGCGCACCACGGCCGCATCTATGTGCTGGGTACGCGCTCGCTCAACTCAGCTTTATATTTACATTTACATTTACGCATTTGGCAGATGCTTTTATCCAAAGCGACTTACATTGCATTTCAAGGCACACATTTACATTCTTATCAGTTCTTGCTTTCCTGGGAATCGAACGCATGACCTTGCCATGAGCGCTCTACTGTTTGAGCTGCACTATGAGAGATTCATCAGCGCACGCAACACCGTCTACAAGCTAGAGACCATTTGTAAAACTTAGTATAAATATGTCACAATATATACACTACCAGTCAACAGTTTTGGATCGGTACAATTTTATGTAAAAAAAAAAAAAAAAAGAAGTCTCTTCTGCTCACCAAGGCTGCATTTATTTGATTTTAAAAAAAAATAATACAAAAATTGTAATAGTGTAAAATATTATTACAATGTAAATCATCTGTTCTCTATGTGAATATACAGTAAAGTGTCATTTACTCCTGTGATTAAAGCTGAATGTTCAGCATCAGTGTCACATGATCCTTCAGAAATCTTTCTAATATGATGATTTTTTTTTTCTCATTATTATTAATTTTGAAAACAGTTATTTACATTTTTATTTCAGGATTCTTTGATGAATAGAAAGTTCAAAAGAACAGCATTATAAGCAAAATACTTTTTTTTTTTTACAAAACATTAAAAATCTTACAGATCCAAAACTTTTGAGTGTACATTCTGGGAACACTTTAGTTTAGGGTCCCGTTATCACTATTAACTAGTTGCTTATTATCATGCATATTACTAGGATATTGGCTGTTTATTAGTAGTTATAAAGCACATATTAATGCCTTATTCCGCATGATCATATTCTACATCTCTTAATCCTATAATACCTAAACTTAACAACTACCTTACGAACTATTCATTTCAATTAAATTCAACAAAAATGTATTTCGGTCCTCACAGACAATTTTCCATAATAAAGAAAATAATATTTAATAACCGAAAAAAGGTGTAGGCTGAAGCCTGTGCTTATTATGCCTTACCCTTCATACATGCTCATCTAATGAGCGTCACTTTTCTCATACAGAATAAACATCAGCTACCCAAGACATTTTCCAAAATGTACATACATGATTACAAACATATTTCAAATATTATTACAAAGCTTAAATATTACATACACAAATTATTCATATTGAGTTATATAATTATCACCTTGTTTTTACCTCTAATTTTAATTCCTAATCACCCTTGACATATACATATATTTTTTGTATTAGTTCTCAGGGCTTAAAGTATTCCGGCACCGTGCCGGATCTCCGGCGTGCGGCCGTGAGAAAAAAAAAAAAAAAAAAAATTGGAACTTGCATGCGGTTTAATATTTTCGAGTCAATTGATTTCACCTACCAATCATATGAAAGGAACGCAGCTCTACTAACGTTACAAGCCTATCAGAAGCAGAGCAGGGCGGGGCCTGGCAACACAGTGTGATTGAGATTTATACATCACGTTAGCGTTGTCGGTGAAAGGAGCGCTAGTTCATGAAGCTTGGGGATGATGTCCTACCCACGGGCGTAATTTCCTATGGGGACACTTTCCAAAATCCCGTTGTCCCCCCCCCCACCCCCACCCCCACTCAAATTCGTTTGTTATGATGTTTAACCGCACGCCGTCATTGCCACGGAGGAGCAGGACCGAGCCTGTGTAAAATAGCTCACTGAATGTTCTAATGAGCAAGTAGCGGTTGCGGCACAGACAGCGATGAAACGCCAGAAACAATAACAGGTGACTTTAATGTCATCATGGATGAAAAGAAAGAAAGGAGATGTGAGTTGGTTGATTCAGTAAATTAGCTCAGATCAGGATAATCATATTTTCTGTCTAACGTTACACCTGTTGATAACTGAGCTAACATTAACATACACTGCTGCTTGGTAACTTCAGACTTGGCTAAATATTTAATTTTAATATTTAATTAAATATTCTGTGTAGCTTACAAAAAAAAAAACATTCTGTGTAGGCCTACCATGAAAACGAGTCCACTTTAAACCGCAGCATTTTCTGTCAGCAATGTATGACAAGTAGCCTAACGTTAGTGCTGTCAACGTAAACACATGCGATTAATTTTTGTCCAGCTTTAACGTGTTAAAATATTTATCGCAGCGTCCGTTCTTTCTCTCATCCTTTGGGTTATATGATCATGCTCTCCTTCACGCAAATGTTTTAAACTATCAATGCGCGAGAAGACAAAAGAGAACGCGCTGTCAGTGAATGTCCTCCTGAAACACACACACACACACACACACACATACATACAGAAAGACGCGCGCCAGTGTCGCAGTCGGCAGCGCGCCATCGAGTTCTCTTTCGCGTTTGAACGAACCATAACACACACATTTATGCCAAAATGTCAGTTTTGTCAAGTATCTTCACAAGAACAGTCAAATGAGTTAAATACAATCTTAAATGGAAGTAAAGAGTAGAGAATGAGATGCGTGAGATCCTGTCAGCAGCGGCGGGTATTAAAGTGACAGCAATTCTCTCAGTTAGTAAAGTTAACCAAAGAACAATGGGAACAGAGAAAATTACTAACTGCTCAACGCTTAAGGATTAATCTATTTTTCATTTATAATTTATGCAGTGCGGACTGTTTTATAAACGTATTCAATTTCTATATAATTCACATCGGTTAGACAGGTAAGGTACAGGTAAATATGACATTTATTATGGGTTTAAGTGAGGATTGTTTTAAGTTCACTTAAATGAAAAGTTGTTATTTTTTTAAGCCTAATAAATGTTTCAAATTTTGGAAAAATACATTTTCATCGAGACATAAGTAGCTATATCAGCGATACTGGTCTTCATTCATAAAAATATGCCATTAACATGCTTGAAAATAAATGGTGCCAATGAAGCCCCCCCCCCCCCCCCCCCCCCAAAAAAAAAATTTCAGGCTCAGGATTTTTTTCCACTTTAACCCCTGAGTTCTTGCCCTAAAGTACTTCTTCCTGCCTCTGTATTAATGCTCATGCCGAAATGGGTCCCATTCAGACCTTAATATTAAGTATTTTACTGTTATGTGTCAACAAGATTCAACAAGACATGTTCTCCTGGCTAGACCCAATGTTTAGACCTGTTGTGGTATTTATGCAAATTAGCACATATATAATTAGATTATGCACCATTTGTCCATGTTAACAAACAATTTAAAAAAACTTGTAATACATTTTTTGTTTGTCTTGATGTAAGTAATCAACTCAGTAATGTTCATGGTGATTCTAAAGGTTAAAATGTTTACCCTGTTCATGCGAGAAAAAGAATGACTAGGCGTATGAATAGGATATATTTGGGTCTTTTCGGAACTTCCCCCTAATGGGATTCTTCGGGACTTTCCTTACTCAGGACATATTGAGGATACAAAATCAGTTGAGTTTGATTCTGTTGCAATTTGTTTGAAAAAAACTTTTTTCATAAAATGACTGGACTATTACTGAAGCACAGTATTCCTCTCTCTCTCTCTCTCTCTCTCTCTCTCTCTCTCTCTCTCTCTCTCTCTCTCTCTCTCTCTCTCTGTCTGCAGGAGGGTATGATGGGAACACGTTCCTGGACAGCGTGGAGAGTTTCGACCCAGAAACAGACTCGTGGACTGAGGTCACCAACATGACGTCAGGTCGTAGCGGCGTCGGAGTCGCCGTGACCATGGAGCCGTGCCAGAAGGGCCTGAGCCCGTGTCAGAAACACTAGCTCTCTCGCTCACTCACTCACTCTCTCTCTCTCTCTCTCTCTCTCTCTCTCCCTCCCAGCCTGTGTCAGAAACACTAGCTCTCTCGCTCGCTCACACTCTCTCTCTCTCTCTCTCCCAGCCTGTGTCAGAAACACTAGCTCTCTCGCTCACTCTCTCTCACTCTCACACACACTCTCACTCACTTATTCTCACTCACACACTCACACTCACTCACACAAACACACACTGACTCTCTCACTCTCACACTCACTCACATTCTCTCTCTCTCTCTCTCTCTCTCTCTCTCTCTCTCTCTCTCTCTCTCTCTCATCAGCGCACAGTGAATCTGTTGTTCCGGATGAACTTCAGTCTCAGTGCGGCAGGAGATCTCTGAACATCACACACTTTGAGACTCCGGCCTGATTAGTTGTGTGTTGCCAGTCGAGTCGAGTGAAGAAGGTTAATCGTGCAGCAGACACTTCTATACCGGATGTTTCGTAAAAGCATTCAGTCGTGTGGATGTCTACCTCCTTCCTGAGCCCAATAAAGTGCCATGACCCGCGTCAGTATGTCTGAGGTTCGAGCCGTGAGAACGGAGATGGCCAAAACAAACCCTGACCTAACAGACGCTTCAGTTGGAGATCAGGTCTCCAGCTTTGATTACGCCGTCTGGATGGTTTTGTATTCAGAGATGTACACGCATACAAAGTTTTTACTAATGAAATGAGATGTGGAATGTTTCCAGATTTATCTAACTGTATTCCAGCCTACAAAGGCAATAGATGCCAACGTTGTTTTTGCTCAAATGAAAGCTGATTTTCACAGGCTGATGACACAATGTATTTGTAAAAACTAATTTAAGCTGCTTTTCCAGGGATTTTGTACATTGGTATATTGCATGAAGTCTGTTTTTTTTCTTTTCTTTTATTTATTTTGAATTATTGTCCCTTTGCTATTGGATAATGTTGGCTCCTGTTTATTCATAATGGACTGAACTGGGGCTCATTTTTTACAAATTAAGCTTTTTGTTTTAAAAGGGATGCTTTTGTTTCTTTAAATCACTCGAAATTAAATATAAAGGATTATTTAAAGTCTGCTTTGTAATTTTTACAGCATCGAATTCCTTGTACAAACATTGTATAATAAAAGCATATGTTTCTTGCACTAGTTTGTCTTGGTTTGTTTCAGCCACGCGGTGGCGACAAAACACTGAATCACGTGCACGCGCGTTAAATATAGACGCTTTGGGTTTAAAAAAAAAAGAAGAAAAGTGGCATTAACGCTGAACTCAATTTTAAGCAGCTTTAAACTTAAATATTTTGAGTGGAGAAGATGCACTAAAATATATTTGTTTTAACCCCCACAGAAACCTGTGCATATCCTCAGATTAAAATGTTAAAATGATTAAAGGTTCAGTGGTCTTTTCATTGTCATTCCATACACATTTTTACACGAAGGAAGGAAACTAAGTACTAAGGTCCCGGTCAAAACACAAGATAAAAACATTAATTAATAAAACATTAGAAACTAGAGTGTATACCTAAACAGCTTTGTCAATAAATAGCAAAATATCATTAAAAAACTAGAATAGACAATGCAAAAATAAAAACAGTGTAATAAAGACATAAATAGTAAAAAAAAAAAAAAAACTAAATAATACTTTTAATAAAAAAAAATATAATATCTATGTTATTGCACGCAGAGTAGCATATATATTCATATTAATGTCCTCACGAGTCGGTTGTCATGATATTTCACTATTAGAGAGGAAATTTGGCGCCAAAACTGTATAGATACTGTGTAGATTTTAAATTGCTTGTTTATTAATCTGATGACTGTTCGCGCGCGCTGTATACATTCCACAACGGAACGCCAGTCTGAAATATGAAATCTGAATGCTGAATATGAATCTGTTTATAATGAGTGCGGCTGTTGACAGGCTGTCTCATCTCTGACTCATTGAGTTCTCATGATGAAACTCGTTCTGGGAGGCGCTTGAACGCCTGAACGCCCTCAAACAAACCCTGAAGAGAAACTTGTGCTGCTGGAAGTCCTTTAGATGAAGGACAGAGAGAGTGTGTGTGTGTGTGTGTGTGTGTGTGTCTAAACCCCTAGAGATGAAACACACTCGTGTGTGTGCTGAGAAACACACGCTCTTCGCTTCAGACGCGCAGGTGAGTTGTGCTTTTCTCACCCCATATCGGTTTATTATTATTATTATTTACACATTTGTAAACGAAACTAGCAAGAATACTAGAAGCTGAACATGCCTTCTCACCTGAGTCTGACATCAGCTGCTTTTATCATGAGCAGATTGTGATTGAGATTCAAAGTCACATCAAACCTGAGAGACACAAGCTTGTATTCTGAGATGAAGATGATAGAAACTAGAGAAGTGTTGTGGGGAACTTGAAAATGGTCCTAAATTCAGTAACAAAGATGAATAAACGTTAATTATACTGTATACGTGACTGATCAGGGTTGCTCAGCTTCATTATTTTAAGTAGCCTAACTGTATTAGCCTATAGGCTACTTATTTTGGTAACACTTTACAATAAGATTCATTAGTTACTGTATTAACTAACATGAACTAACAATGAGTGATACTTACAGTATTTATTAATCTTTGTTAACGTTAGTTAAAAAAAAATTGTTTGTGTTAGTTCACAGTGCATTAACTAATGTTAACAAATACAACCTTTGATTTTAATGATGTATTTAAATGTTGAAATTAATATTAACTAAGATTAATAAATGCTGAAGAAGTGTTGTTCATTCTTAGTTCATGTTAACGAAGGTTGTTAACTAATGAACTTTATTGTAAAGTGTAACCCTTATTTCTGATGTTCCTAACATTCAGGACTGAATCCCTCTAAGATGATCCCTGTGAATGAGTTCAGGAACATCACGTCGGAGCAGAACCCGCAGTTCCGGGTCCTGAAGCCCTGGTGGGACGTCCTGTCCGAGTATCTGGGCATCGCTATGCTCATGATCGGCGTGTTTGGCTGCACGGTTCAGGTACGACATCTTCAGCTCGCAACATGATATCATGGAAGCTTGATTCTGCCACGGAGTAAACAATTAAAAAGTAATTGCAACTTTTTTTATCTAGTCAAAATTGCAATATATGAACTTTAAATTTCACAATTCTGACTTCTTGCAATAAAATTAAAAATTGTAACTTTTTTATCTCACAATTATGACGTTTTTTTTTTGCAATTCCAAGTTCTGAAAAAGAAAATCACAATTCTGGAAAAAAAGTAAAAATAGCGAGATTTAAATTTCTCAATTCTGACCTTTTTCTTGCAATTCTGTGATCTGAATTTTTTTCTCTCAAAATTGCCAGATATGAACTTTATGGCCTGGTTTCACAGACAGGGTTTAGATTAAGCCAGGATTCGTCTTTAGATCAACTTTTCTAAACATTGTTTTGGAAAGAATTAAAAAAACATTACTGGTGTGCATCTTGAGACAAACAATGGCACTGATATATTTTAAGATCTGCCAGTGCAAGTTTCTTTCAGTTCAGCTCAATAATGCATTTTAGTCTGGGACAAGCTTAAGCCTTGTAAACCGGGCATAAATCTCTCAATTCTGACTTTATTTCTTGCAATAAAAAATAAAAAGGTTCTCACAATTCTGACTTGTGAATTGTGAGATTTAGGCCTGGTTTCACAGACAGGGTTTAGATTAAGACAGGATTAGGCCTTAGTTTAATTAGGACATTTAAGTAGCTTTTATAAACATGGCTTAGAAAAAGTCTAGGACTAGACTTTAAAACCGGGGGATGAACTCACAATTGCGAGTTATAAATTTTAAAGTATAAAATTGTGAGACAAAAAGTTGCAGTTAGCTTTTTTATTCCGTAGTTGAAGTTAAGTCACCTTTATTTATATTGTGCTTTTCACAGTACAGATTGTTTCAAAGCAGCTTTACAGTGGAAACAGGAAAATAATGCAACTAAGTTTGTTTCTAGAAGAAAATAGCGTCACAGTCCAGCTTAAGTAAGTTCAGTGATGGTTCATTTTTGTTGTAAAAAACGCATTAATTTAGTGCATTTATCTATACAGATATATCGTCCAGCTCAGTTCAGTTCTCATATAATGGTGTCAATGCAGGAGATCAATAATGTTGTTGAATATTCCCAAGCAAGCCAAAAGCCATAGTTCGACAGAAAGCAGAAGCAAGCTTTCATGTGATATAGTTACGTCAGATTTACTAAGAATTCAGATGTGATGATTCAAACTCTCTGTGTGCTCATGCTATTATTCACGATCTGAAAAGAAAGTTCACATCAAAATGAAAGTTTGTCATCATTTACTCACCTTATGTCACTTTCTGTAGGATTTTCTCCCTTGCCTTAAACACAACAGGAACTGTTTTGAAGAATCTTTGAGCTTCTTTTTTCATTCATTGATAGTGGACTGATTTTTACTGCGCCTCCAAAACAAACACCATCATGGTATCATAAAAGTATAATAACATTCGTCCATGTGACTCATGCACTTTATTCAGAACAGAAGTCATATGATGCTTTGTGTGAGGAACAACTTACATTTTTCACTTACATTATTTTCCTCCACCACAGCTTTCAAATCGATTACATTCATAAGGCTTATTTTGGGGTGAACTATTCCTTTGGAAAGTACACATTTTTTTGGTATGTTTATGTTAAAACTCTTCAGTGGTGTCGGACTCTCAACATGTTCCCGGTTCTACATGTAAACACAATATTTTGGATTGTAAATGGGGTAATGAGTCGTTAGCGCTGATAAGATTTGCTCTACAAAAGTGGTGGAACTTCATTATTATATTTAGTTTTCTGCATTTAATCCACAAACAATCAGAGGTTGTGTGAATGTGCACGAAGCTTCTGATCAGGAGTGTGTGCAGTAAAGAGAAGATTAGACAAGAGCGTTAGCTGATTAGATAAAATCCTGTGAGGTGTGTTTACCATCAGGCTCCTGATCTTTCCACTGTTCTTCTAATTTGCCACCAACTGTGTCCGAGTGTCGGTCAAAAATGATCGACATTTTTTGTTGGAAATGAAATAAATGTACTATATTTTAGTTTGATAATGTTTTTTATTTAATATTTTGTATTTTGGGGGATTTTTTTATTTTTACGCTATATTTATAATGCATTTATTCACTTTTTGAGCATAGACCTGAAAATTAAATTTCCAGCTTAAACTGTCGTAAATCCTGAATGTTTAGAGCAACAGACTGAAGTTTGATCTCTTTTCAAAGACGACACTTGGCAGATTATTGCTGAAGTGGAAAAAGTTTAAAAAAGTGAACTTAAAAAAGTAACAGAATTTTACGTGTATTGTTATGAAAAATGAACAAAAATACTATTTTCGATTTTTCTATGAAATATGTAATTTCAAAATCACGTTTACTCTAAAACTGCTAGAAAATCAAAGCCATAAATCTAAACAAGTTGTTTTCCAAATTTGAGGTTGATATCTCCATAAATGAGCTTTCAGTGAGAGTGTGTTCGGCTGCAGTACCAAACGCTTCCACTAGAGGAAATTCGTCTCCCATTAATTTCCAATGCGTTTTCATTTTTGACCAAGAGGAGCACAAGAGCACAAACCATTTAACCTTTTCAAATCCTGTCCATAATTTTTATTTATTTTTTTATTCATACAGCAAGTGCCAAAAACTTTACCAAGTTTCGTGCCATTCCAATGAAGTAAAAAATAAAAATAAACGTAAAATTTTCAGGGGGTTAAACATTCATGATTTGAGTGTTTCATGTATTGTCATCATTGTTGCTTAGACAATCTTCATCTCTCCTCAGCTGACGCAAGACAAGATATCTTGCCTGCCGAACCGACTCACGGGTCTCTCTCACGGAGACAGGGATTGCAATCACATACGGCAGCACAAGGAGAACGAGAGCCTGTGGGAATTCGCCATCACCAAACATCTCAGTCCAAACATCGTGGAGGTGTTCGGGAGGAAGAACGGCCTCGACATCCATCAGTACGAGTTCGTCAACCACTTCTGCTATGAACGTGCCGTGCACTGGTACGGCAAATACTTCCCTTACCTAGTGGTCATCCACAGTATGATCTTTATGGTGGCCAGCAGCTTCTGGTTCAAGTTCCCAGGAACATCGTCTAAGATCGAGATGTTTGTAATCATACTGGGGAAATGCTTCGACTCTCCCTGGACCACAAGAGCCATCAGCGAAGTGTCCGAAGAAAGGCGAGAAGAGAGAATGGTCGTATGGAGAAAGAACACAATGACCAAGTCAGACACGGGAAACGACGACGACATGGTGTCTCTAATCCGATCTTCCGTGAAGGATCAGAAATCGGCAGAAACGGCCGCGTCACTCTTGGATAAAAAAGAGGGCGAGCAAGCAAAGGCCTTGTTCGAAAGAGTCAAGAAGTTTCGGACACATGTTGAAGAAGCAGATCTTCTTTACCTCATGTACGTTCTTCAAACGGTGCTCAAAGTCTTTAAATTTGCTTTAATCACTATTTATAGTATTGTTTTGGTCCCGAACATCCAGATTGTGGTGATGTGTTCGGTGCCTCCAGATCTGACCGGGTTTGAGGCGTTCTGCTGCAACTACAACAAAGCACATCTGTTTTCCAAATTAGCATATTGCTACATATGCTTAGTCGGGGTTTATGGACTGCTGTGCATTTATTCACTTTACTGGCTGTTTCATCGACCACTCAAAGAGTATTCCTTTGAGGCGGTCCGCTTGGAGACGGGAATTAACGACATCCCGGATGTGAAGAATGATTTTGCGTTTCTCCTGCACCTTAGTGACCAGTACGATGCCTTATACTCCAAACGCTTTGCCGTCTTCCTCTCTGAGGTGAGCGAATGCCGTTTAAGGCAGATGAACCTCAACAACGAGTGGACGGTTGGTAAACTCCGCGCTCGTCTGTCGCGCAACGCGAGCGAGAGGTTGGAGCTACACTTGTTCATGCTTCCAGGTCTTCCGGACACCGTCTTCGAGGTTCCGGAAGTAGAGTCGCTCAAACTGGACATGATAAGCAACGTCACGGTGCCTGGAAGCGTAACGCAGCTCGTGGCCTTACAGGAGATCTCGTTGATCAACAGTCCGGCTAAGCTTCAGCTAGCGGCGCTCAATCACCTGCGCGAGAACCTAAAGGTTCTGCGTCTGACCTTTGAAGGCCCGGATCAAGTCCCCCCGTGGATGTACACCTTACAAAACCTGGAAGAGCTTCACTTAAGTGGCCCTTTAAGCAACGAACTCTCTCGTAGTCCTTCCCTCGACACTTTACGTGAGCTCAAAAACCTGCGCGTGCTAACGTTACGTAGCAAACTGATCAAGATACCACCTAGTATTGTGGACGTTTCCAATCAGCTTTTGCGATTGTGCGTTCACAATGAAGGTACGAGGCTTCAGGTTTTCAACAGCCTAAAGAAGCTGGTTAGCCTAGCCACTTTGGAGCTAACAGGCTGCTGTCTTGAGCGAATCCCAAGCGCGGTTTTCAGTCTTTCCCATCTCCAAGAGCTGGACCTTAAAGAGAACAGGCTCATCACTGTAGAAGAAATCTTGAGTTTGCAGCACTGCCGACGTTTGACGACCCTCAAACTCTGGCATAATGACATTTCCTACATCCCCGAGCACGTTAGCAAACTCCGCGCGCTGGAGACGCTGGACGTCAGCTGGAATAAGATCCACAAGCTTCCACTTCGCTTGTGTTACTGCACTAAACTCAGACATCTGGATCTCTCGCACAACCAGCTGACATCTCTTCCCTTGGAGATCGGCGTCCTGCAGTGTCTCCAGTTCTTCTCGGTGGCCTTCAACTCTCTGGAGAGTCTCCCTGAAGAGCTCTTCTCCTGCAAGAGGCTGAAGGTCCTAGCGTTGGGAAATAACAGCATTTCCACCTTGTCCCCACGGATTGGGAATCTGGCTCAGCTGGTTCGGCTCGAGCTGAAGGGAAACAGGCTTGAGTCTTTGCCTGTAGAAATCGCCGACTGTCTCCTACTAAAACTGGCTGCTCTGATAGTGGAAGATAGTCTGATGGACCTGCTGCCTTCGGACGTGAAGGACAGACTGAAGCACAGATAATCACAACACTGGCTCACATTCTTAGTTTTAATGAGACTATGCTTTGAATAAATCATACACTGTGAACCCGAAGTGAAATTGGCCAAATGAAATGAGTTAATTTCGCTCAAAAATGACTGAAAGTTCTTTGTACTTGATAGAAAAAAGTGAACTCAATTGTCCAGTTTCACAGACAGGGCTTAGACTAAGCAAGGATTAGGCCTTAGGTCAATTAGGTCATTTAAAGGTGGGGTTAGCTATATTTCAGAAATGCTGTTGGACATTGTTGATATTTGAAATCAATCAATCAAACTCTTCATTGCTCCGCCTCCAAAACTCACACTCCAATCCTAACAGCCCTCGAACCCCGATCCCCTGCAAGCGAGTCGATGATGCTAATCACCGCATTCACTAGCAGTCGTCAGCGCGACTCTCGCTAGCTGATCCGTTACGCACGCAATCCAAGAGAGGATGTCTGTTAATCATAGCAGAAGCGCAACAATAAAATTACGCTTCACAAAAAATAAAACGCACGGATGACAAGGAAGCACAAAAAAATTAACGTAAAGTACACAATAGTAATTACAAACAAGATTTGGTTGTTAGTTGCCAACAGCACAGCAGCTCCAGACTCAAAAACCCAGTGTTACTCGCGTGTGAACCCGAATCAAAGCAACATCGTGGGTTCACACGTGAGTAACACTGAGTAACGGTGTTCAGGCTTGGGAAGCTTTCTAATATTAATGTGGGTCCTAAAGCTCTTGCCCAGTCATAACCCTTCATTTTCCAGTTATTTCTTCTGAGCTTTTCTCTTCTTTATTGTGTCTCATGTCTATTTCTGCAGTCTTTCTTCAAATCTCTCTCTTGCTCGTTCTCTCTCCGTTTGTTGTTGTTTGTTCGTGTGTCAGTCCGACTAACTTCCAAACAGCGTTTTTCAAACCCACCTTTAAGTAGCTTATAAACGTGCTTTAAAAAAAAAGAAGAAAAAAAACATTACTGATGTGCATTTTGAGTTAAAAAAATGGCACTGATGTATTTTAAGATTTGCTTTCAGTTAAAACAGCTCAAACATGCATTTTAGTCTGGGACTAGCTTAAGCCTTGTCTGTGAAACCGGGGGAATAACTGATTGCATTACGCTGAACTTAAACTGAATGAGTTTTTAGTTCCCAGCATGGATTGCGTCAGACTGAATAAGGAGAATAAACATTGAAATAAAGTGTTATTTTGTGTGTTTTGCATTTATGTAATGCGAGATGTGTTAGTGTTTAATCCTCTGTTATGTTGGGACTTGTTGGGTTTGTGTTGTGTTGCAGTTTTGAAGGTAATTGTGTTAAACAGGAGAGCGAGGATATTGCAGTTTTTTAAGACATGTTTTGTACCTGCAAATGTATTGTGATAATCTATTTGCTAGTTATATTAGCACATGCAACTGTGTTTAGCTAACAGCTAGTTGTAAAAAAAGTTAAAATGTTAACAAAATTTAATTTAGCATCTAGTTTGAGTTAGGTTAGTCAACATTTTATTAAATTGCAATTAACATGTTTGGTGTTGTACAAAATCTCACATGTTAAACTTAATTTTGAAGTTTGTTAACTTAATTTTGATTGCCTCAAATTTGTGGAGTCCTCCCAACTTATTAGGGTTTACAGTGTAGCTGCTTTATTTGATGACATTGATGATATGAGCAATGATGAAATTCACCGTTTACAGCAATTAAGTTTTTGTGAGTTATACAAGCACAATTCTAACTACACACATAAGGTGGGTCCCCTGACAGTCATTGTGTTTATGGCGTGAAGCAATGAACTTTCACCCGACAGACTCGACAGACTAGATCACGGCTGAAATCACAGACTCTCTTGAGTTGGCACTTATTTAGAATAAGTACTTGCGTTGTGACAGCTAAAAGTAGATTCTATATAGTGTGAATGTGTGTAGCATGAATGAAATTCGGACGTACCGTATTTGTCATGTTGTCATTGTCATGTGACATTCCAGCGTCAGTTGCGCCGCTTCACTGCCATTCATATATCCTCTCCCGTGGCCTCATGGGATAGTAAAGTGTCCATCATATGCAAACTTAAGAATCTCGCCAGAAGAAGTAGGTCATCCAGGTACTTTTTGCCTACTATTTTATGAGTACTGTGAATTCGGACATATTCCCATACTGGTGTCTTATACTGTTTTTCACCTTATATATATATATATATATATATATATATATATATATATATATATAAGGTGAAAAACAGTTACCTATATATATATAGGTAATCTCATACTTACCTATATATATATATATATATATATATATATATATATATATATAGGTAAGTATGAGATTTGCGGACACAGATTTAGACAGGAGCCCAGTCCTGTTCCTGGAGAGTTCAGATTTCCAGCACACCTGTCTGTAATTAATTATCAAGTGTTTATGAATATTCTAATTAGCTGGCTGATTAGAGTTGGAGTTCAACTTTGCAGGAAAGTAGATCTCCAGAATCGACAGTCTCTCAAAATGAAAATCTATCAAAAATGATTAGTGTGTTCATGTGCAGACACAGTGTTAAAGTAATAGAACACGACAGTTTGGGTCTGTAAATATGCCATTTATTTTCCCATTGGGGAATTTATTCTTAAAGTCCCCCTGTGGTGAAAATGAAGCTTTTAATGTTGTTTATATGTCTATGGTGTTTTTAATATACTTTAAGACAAACCATGTGTAAATTCATAAGTCGACACCATTGCTGAGTCACAAACTACCTTGTAACCAATCAGATCAATGTGTGATCGTCAACGAGTGGATCTCTGAGCTGAGTGAGTGAGTGGAGGCGGGGCTCATTTGCATATTCGTAGAACCGCATATAGTAAATGAGGCAAGGGTGTCGAGTTACATTCACACTATTTTAGGGCATGAAGAATTTAGATACAATTATTGACTACAGGGGGACTTTAAATGTTTGTATGTATATGAATATTTTGCAATAAACATAAAAAAATATGTTGTTTCTACGCACAATCAACATCTTTAAATCAATCGTTTTTGTCCAATTTTCAACTACTTTTTAGCTTCAAATCAAAATTTTATTGTGTCAAAATATTACAAATAATGTTGTAATAAAGCTCGTAGCTGTTTGGTTTGCTTTGTTTTTTAATCCCTATATGGAAAAAATACTTCCGGAACCAACGCCACTGAAAAGTAGATGGGCACTGTTGCACTCATGCTAACATTGACACTATCAGAAATATGGCACACTGGCCATAAGAACAGATGAGATGTAGATGAGATTAACGCTAGTGGGTTTCTCCTGATGTTATGAGCAGCTGTGGGCTCTTTCCCACCGAGGGAACGACGAACACACTCGAGGTCACTGATCTACAGCTGCTACAGTGGAGAATCCTCATGCTGAGACACACATGATCCCAGTGCTGTGTGCATCTTTAGCCTGAAATGTTCCTGTATTTCTAGTTTTTGTTTTTTCAATAGTATTTAAGCTCAAGTTTATCTATTGAAGTGAGTTCACTCAGGTGTTTAAAAGTGAACACATGAACAGATCTGATTAGAAATGAATGCAGCTTTTCTTTATAACAACACACACACACACACACACACTGAAATGAAATTCTTAACAATGAAACTTCTTTTGTGTTGTTTCCCAATGGTAGGTGTGGCTGAGCAAGTGGAAATTTCCACAGGGGTATATGTGTGTGTGTGTGTGTGTGAGTGTGTTTGTAATACCTGGACGAAGCTGCTAACATTCCTTTTCATATCATTCACATTCAGTTCAGCCAACCACCTGAGCTGTAAATGTCATGTGACTACTGACTCTTGAGAACAGGAAATGATGTCATGACATCACAAGAGTCCCAAACACTTCACTAGTGACTATCCTCAGCTTTGATGTCAAGGTCAGCTCATTCAAGAGCCTCCAAAGCAATATCATGACATAGTTGTAAATTAAAGTTACTTGCACAAAAATGAATTGTCAGAATATGCAAATTGCAAAATGCAATAAGCCAATCGGCAGACGCTTCAGTGGCTCCCTCTACTGGCAGATTAGTTGTAATCATTTTGTTTGGGTGTGAACTTGAAGACATATCCTCATGTCTTTGGAGGAATGAAGTGAAGTCTCTTTACTCTTTTACATGTTTTCAGACTGTGGATCATTTAGTCTTTTCTTTGATACAGATTCACTCGATGAGCATATTCTGCAACATTCATAAAATCAGCAAAACAATTTCACTACTGAAAGACTGCATTACTTTTCTTGGTAGCAAAATGATGGATGTCTGGACCGCCGGATCTGCTGAAGATTGTCTGAAATACGGTGTGATGTAGATGTGTATAGTCTCTTCAGTATGTTTACAGATGAATATGTTCTATGGATGTGTAGACACTTGTTTTTATTGTACAGTATTAGTTTGTAAGGGTTCATTTGTTGTGCACATTGGACTTCCGCCTTTACAATAAAGATTAGTCATTCTTGTTATGCAAAGAATTTCTTTGGCAAACAATTCAAAATATAATTAAAAAACACAAGCAGTCCGAATTTGGTGTCTTGAAGGTCATTGTGTACGAATAATAAAGTGTTTTGTTGTGTGCATGTGATGAATGTGTTGATTTTGAGACATCTATGAAGTGATTGTAGTGTATCTTAGAAGATGAACTGCATAGAGTTTGGAATAAGTGCACTTAGTATCGAGAAAAGTGTGTTTTGTGTTCAGGTTGAGGAACTAGTGATGCTAAAATTTAATATTCATTGTGTTGCAGGTCTGATTAAATACTGTAATAATGTCATTGACTCTGCATCCAATCACCTTAAGTGAACAAAAGTCCTCCTAAAACTGAAAGTAATTTCAATCCACAAGAAAATAAAGTTGAAGCTTCAGCTCATCAGGCCTCCAGTGTTTGTCCAGTCGGTTTAAACCCCATTAAAGGCTTCAAACTGTTATTTTCAGAGGATGATTTACTCACTTACGCTAGTATATGGACTTTGTCCGGTGATCTCAAACACTCACTGTTTATGAGTGACAGCTCTGATTGTTGGCACGATTGATGAAGTCAAGTATATAACAATTTGTTTAATCATCTACTGGTCTTTTCCGTATCAGATGTCAAGCAGTAATTGATGCATTAGAGAACTGCTCATTAAAATGACAAACGCAGTATTAGCATCAGATACAGTAGAGCTTTGCTGCTGGATGTTAGAAGTATCCTGAGAGTTTGGCTTGATTCCAGTGAGCAAACAAACCCGCCATTGTGTTTGCGTCCTCTCCGAGTTGTAGTTTCCCCCAGAGAAACAGACTGTCTGTTGAAAGCAAAGCTCTGTGAAAGCACAATGTTTGCCTTGTACAGTCGCACACATTCCTGCGTTGGGTAATTGTGCTGTACAGGGTCACCTTGAGCACATACAGACACAAGATCGACGCACCTTCAGAGATGACATGAAGGCGACACTAGACTTTTACGGACATTTTACCGTATATTTGTAGTTAGTGATAATATACAAATGATTGTTTGAGAATGTTCTGAAATAAAGACACGTAACATGACGAACACGTGTCCGGTGTTTTGTTTTAAAATCCTCCTGCATGTAATCAAATTTTTTTTCCTTAAAACTCATCTTTGATCACCAAAATGACATATTTAAATTTTGTTTTCTAGAAAAAAATTATTCATGCCTTAAAATATCTTGAATGTAACTCGACACCCTTGCCTCATTTAGTATACGCGGTTCTATGAATATGCAAATGAGCCCCGCCTCCACTCACTCACTCAGCTCAGAGATCCACTGGTTGACGATCACACGTTGATCTGATTGGTCACAAGGTAGTTTGTGACGTCAGAAACACCAGCGATTTCAAAGCGTGTTTTTGAGACTGTCTTTGGTTCACTGCAGTTTTAAGGAGGAAATACTCAGCAATGGAGTCGACTTATGAATTTACACATGGTTTGTCTTAAAGCATATTAAAAACACCACATTGACATATAAACAACATTAAAATCTACTTATGTTTTTTTTTTGTGAATGTTCTTGATTAAGAAAAACATCATCTCAGTAGCTATGACATGACTAACAATTCAGACCAGTTCAAAGTGAGTTTTCAGTTTATTAAACAGCTTAATAAATAACATTTGAAATACCACAGTAAACATAACGTTAATATACAATTCTTCAATAAATAAGTAAAATAAATTCATAGAATGTTATTTACAATGATGTTAACACTCCAACCAAACTTGCACACAAAACGAGAATTCATCAGTGCACGGATGGCAGGGAATACATTTACAAGAATAAAAATGTTAACAGTTCAAGTTTCTGCACAGAAATATTTAGCAAAATACCAAAATGAAGTGATTTACATGTGTGCTTGGCAAACCCACACGTGACTGAAGGAGAGCGGCTCTCTTTGAATCCAGTGCAGGGATTTGCTCTGTGCAAAACTGGCGCTACACATTCCATCTAATATTATGAGTTCAACTACCAACTATGGAAACATATATCAACATCCAACATATTCAAATAAATTACAAAATGCTAATGAGCGCTCCAACAGCGTATAGTTCTTCAATTCGAACTGCTCGCCATCAGGTGCTCCAACAGCTCCACGATCTCAGGAGCGCAGGCGTCCCGGGCCACGTCCAGCGGTTTGGACCCTGCGTTGTCCTGGTGGCCCAGGTTTGACAGCGGGGCCAGGAACTCCACCACATCCCAGTTGCTCTCGCGGATGGCGATGTGGATGGGTAACGCGCCGCTGTGGTCGGGGACATTGACTGAGGCGCCGTAGTCCACCAGCACTCGCACTGTGTCCAGGAACCCCGTGCGGGCCGCATCGTGCGCCGGGGTCACGCCGCAGCGGTCCTGGATGTTTGGGTCAGCGCCGTGGTCCAGTAACACACACGCCACACTGGTGCAGCCCATCATCATCACCTACAACACACCAAACATCTCATTATGTGCTTTATAAATGATAACTAGTGGTGAAAAATGTGTCGGCTTCTTAGGAAGCAAAAATATCTGTCCTCAGGTAAAGAGTTTGTTCACCCAAAAATGTTAATTATCGCATAATTTACTCACCCTCAAGCCATTCTAGGTGTATATGACTTTCTTCTTTCAGCCAAACATAATCAGAGTTATATTAGATAATATCCTGGCTCTTCCAAGCTTTATAATGGGAGTGAATTGTACCTTAGATTTTTGGGCTTCAAAATCTCTGCTACCATTCACTCTCATTATAAAGCTTGGAAGAGCCAGGATATTATCTAATATAACTCAGATTGTGTTCGGCTGACCAAGGATGGCTTTATAGGTCAAATTATAGGATGATTTTAATTTTTGGACGAACAAACCCTTTAAAGCAAGGACAAAACGCTATGCCAGCTCTACCATTCCTCTGTTTAATGAAAATAAGACTTTTAGTTACATCATTAACTATTTAGTTCCTGTTTGTATTCTTTAGTTTTACTTTTTGATGTACTTTCTGCATTAATTCGGTCATACTGCTGAGCAGAAAAGTAAATAACAGATGATTGGCAGCGGTCCGGTCACTATGACATAAGCGCAGTCAGATGGTGACTTAAAAGGCGGAAAGGAAAGCGAAACAAAAGCTGTGTGTGTAATAATACTGTGTTTTAATGCTGTAAATGAGTAAATCACCTGTAGTGCGGTTTTCCCGAACTCATTGAGCGTGTCCGGTTCGACCCGGTGATCCTGGAGAATCCGCCGGACCGAGTCCACATTCCCCTGAGCCGCAGCCGTGCTGAGACTCTTCCCGCAGGATCCGAACCCGTGCAGAACCATCATCTGAAACACCTGGACCGACACGAGCCAGAAACACAAGGGCAGATCTGAGACAAACGCGAGAAAATAAGTCCGTGATGCGGAACATTAACGGGAATCTCTCTGAAGAATTGATTAAACGGTATGAACATCACGGTCAAAATGAAAGTATGAACACCTTTTAAGGCGCTTACCTCTTCGTTGCTGTTTGTGGATTAGTGACCGTTGGCTGTTTATCTGTGTTTACACAAATACGTCAAAACAATAATATATATATGCTCTGCTCGCGGTTGCGCCTTTACATTGCGCGCTTCATCGGCAACAGAGCTGCATGACGTCAAGGACACTTCGACCAATCAGAAACCACACACGCCAACACGGCTGCCATAATTGGACAAAAGGGAGGAGTGCCGATAGGCGTTGCTACAGTATCGCCGTGGTAACTGCACCAGCGACCAATGAGAATCGAGAGCGCAGAAGGCGGGCAATTTGAGAAGGTTTGTTTGTAAACTGTAGCGTTCATTCACAGAGTGTGGGAGTGTGGAAAAAAGAGCGGGCCTTCGTGACAGAGTCTACAGGAGACCCAGTTATATGTCATGAGGAACAACACAACAGTTAACACATTAATATCAATAATTGCAAGACAAATATATTTAATTTATTGCAAAAAGACAACATGATTTGGTGCAAAAAGCACTTGTGAAAATACATTATTGTGCCTGAAATGCTTGGTATGTTTACAATCAGCGTCAAACTTTTTTTCTAATGAAATTCTGACAGGATAAAATCGACTAAAAACAGACATAAACATTACATAAACGTCTTTAAAAAAAAATCTCAGTCATGTGTCGGCAGTGCTCGTTAGTTGTTTGTCCTCAGCTGGTAATCTGAAAGCATACACAGATATAAATACATAAATTAATACATTAGTCATTCTTTTGACATCTGCTTCATTGCCAAACACACATCTTTTAAAAAACCTGCTTTATTGGACAAAACATATAAAATATTCTAAGTGTAGGAAATTTCTGTGCAATTTGTAATAAATATTATATGGCCAGGCAGGAAAATATTTACTCAAATGGTCACAGAAACAATGCACCTGATGTAGCCCCTTTTCTATGCATGTATGTATATATTATTATTGTGTTTATTTATTTAACTTAGTTTTGTGCGTGTCTGTCAGTGGTTTTTGTTTAAATGATTGAGCTTATGTTTTACATTATTGCTTGTTAGTGTGAATAAGAAAGCCTACGAAAAATAAATCATAAAAATACCTGCTTTGTTAAAAATATGCAAAACCCCTTGCTCACCTCCGCTCTGTGTGATGTAGCGGACCCACGGCAGCGCCTGATAGCCACTCTTCTCAATGATCTTCATGTATCGTACCTTTCAAATAACATACAATTTTTAATTTGCTGAGAAATAAGTGCCATAACTGATCATAAAGTCTTACATTAGATCTTAAACAGACCGAGTTTAAAGAACACATGCAGACATCTCATCCTGTAAAAACATTGCATTACAACAGAATATTATATTATGTTATATTCGTGGTTGCGCCTTTACATTGCTTGCCTGATCGACCACAGAGGTGCATGACGACGACGACAAGCACACTTCCACCAATCAGAGGCCACACAGGCCAACACGGCTGCCATAATTGGACAAAAGGGAGGAGTGCTGATAGGTGTTGCTACAGTATCGCTATGGTAACTGCGCCAGCGACCAATGAGAATCTAGAGCTCTTTCAGGGGTGCACATAAGTTTTTCAGTCTGGTTTTCATGAGGACACCTGGAGAGTCGGTTCGGTGCTCACACTGCATGTAGTGTAACCCATTAAATATAATTATATTAAAAAAAATATATAGCATTATTGCACTTTATTTAGTTAGTTAAAAAAAATAAAAATAATAATAATACACAAAATAATAAATAAATTGTGATAATACTATTATATAAAAAAAAAAAAATAAAAAAAAAGAGTATTAAATAAAAATAAAATTATAGTTTTATAGTACACTTAAAAAATACAATGCTAATATTTACATTTTTTATATTTTTTATATGAATTTTCAACATTTCTAAACCTAAAATCAGCAAGCTTTTATTTTAGGGGGTTGACAGAAAGTAAGTATATGCGCTGCTGGTTTTAGCACTACCGAGTGAAGCGTGTCAGTGAATGTCACAGCTTTGCGGTTTGCTCTGAAACCGGCAGATTTTTATTATGCAATCAGTTCAAATGGAAATCTTATACAGTATTACAGTTAGTCGATCTAAAATGGTGATTGTGCATTAACAGCTCTCAACCATGTCGGTATGCAAATGAGCAGTCTGAACTTATTGCACCCCTATCCATAACTGATCATAACGTCTTACATTAGATCTTCAGACTGTGTTTAAAGAACACATGCAGATGTCCCATCCTGCAAAAACGAATTTCCGGCAGATAGCACAAACACCACCCCCTTAAAGATCATTGCATTTCAACAGAATATTACCGTTATATTACATTATATTATGCTCTGTTCCCAGTTGCGCCTTTACATCGCACTCTTGATCGACAACAGAGCTGCATGACGACAAGAACACTTCCACCAATCAGAGGCCACACAGGCCAACACGGCTGCCATAATTGGACAAAAGGGAGGAGTGCTGATAGGCGTTGCTACAGTATCGCTATGGTAACTGCGCCAGCGACCAATGAGAATCTAGAGCTTCTCAATGATCTTCATGTACCGTACCTTTCAAATAAAAAACTATTTTTCATTTACTGAGACACAAGTTCCATAACTGATCATAAAGTCTTACATTAGATCTTAAACAGACCGTGTTTAAAGAACACATGCAGACATCTCATCCTGTAAAAACTCATTTCCGGGAGACACCACCACACCCAATTAAAGAGCATTGCATTAAAACAGAATATTATATTATATTATATATTAATTTTATTAGTGTGCTGAAAGTGATGTAAAGTGTGACGAAATAACAGGAAATTCGAACTCAAGTGGTCACAGGAGACGCATTTAAAACATTAATTTCAGGTGAAAAA
>NC_139973.1:40826857-40856857 GCF_963993115.1 Abramis brama | reverse complement strand
TGATTTTACAACCTTCATTTATTAACGTGTTTTGTTCTTTCGTAGCTCATGTCACGTCTTCATACATTGAATTACCTGCTACTTACCCACTGAGGCTAGTAAAGTGGACCTTGGTTAGTTACCAAGGTTAGTTAGCAAGGTTAGGTAGCAAGATAATTCTCTATTTAAATCAAGCTTTACATTGTGGTGAGGTAAAATCGATTGTCATTTCCAAGGAGATGAACTCCATAGCCTAGGTGTCCATTCTCATTTTATCTTGAATAAATGATTGTGCCCTTTGGAAATTAGTTTGGCACAGATCCGTGTTGTTTTTATATTATGCACAAGAGGGTCTGATGTAGCTAAGCTACATAACATCAGTGAAACCTGTGGAAACACAAAAAGAGCCAAGTAGCCTAGGCTAAATAGTACATGCTAGTATTTGAATTTGTTTTTAATTGGTTAGTATTGTTTTTACATTCTATTATTTCATATTTTTAGTTCGATAAATGTAGTTTCATCTGAGAACCCTACCTCCAGGTCTTATGAAATCTAAAAATAAACCAAATCAATATTTCATGAAATAGGCAATAGGCTTCTTGTAAAGGTATTACTGTTACTAGTAATTAGAATGGTATTTCAGTGCACTTCTAACTTTTGGGAGTTGATCAAAACAGTTCTCTTTTGGATATATAATAACAATGAGATATTCTGTAGCCTACTGATTATCAGTTTGTCGCATGTTTAGACCTTGTATGTGTGTTGCACAACACGTGTTGCACTTGGCGATCACGGTGGGGATTGATATGGTAGTGGACCATGATGGTCATAGATGTGAAGGAGCAGTACCCCCCAATTATGGTGGGGTAATTCGCACTCTGCATGAAAGGTAATAAACGAAAAAGCATAACAGGAGGACTTTCATTTTTTTGGACAATTTGTAAAATCAAATCTAACAACAGCATTTAATAATCTGTCTACCTCAGATTTTCAGTGAGTTTGGGAGCTAGTTTGGTTGAAGTGTGTGTGGTGTATGAACTGAACCACAGTCAACATCTAGTTGTTCATAACCTCACTAAAATACAGTATGTACAACATACACACGACGGTTTTTCTGTCAATCAAACTCTCTCAGTCACCTCATGGAAAAACAGCAGAAAATAGGTCAGCTGTGGCCATAGAGGGAGATGACAGGCGTGTGGCGACAGAGATCAGAAAACACAATCTGAGAGGTTGAGAGCAGCGGAAATGTCCCAAAATGCAGCACATTATAAAAATGAAACAAGTACAGATGCAATACAAAGAATGGTTATCAGTCACTATGGTTTCACTCATGAGTAACTAGAAAGGGAATTGACTTCAGACACAATTTGCTTGTGTCTTGCTGTCTGCCAATTCTGGAATCGAATACTTTTTATAAAATTAAAATTTCGATTCCTCTTATCGATTCCTTTGTGAGCATTTCAATACGACTTTTAAAGTGTGAGACGACTTTTTCAGAGCTGCACGTGTGACACTATATTGGGCAACTCTTAAAGTGACAGTAGCCTAATATTCCTGCTGCCGTCTCTATAATAACACTAATCAAACAACAAAAGATAGAGAAAATTCACTCCTTCTTGACTGAATAACTTTTGTAACTATATTTGTAATGTACTGTATATTTTATTTATAAAGTACAGTGTTATTTTACTTTTGATTCCAGTGTCTGTTCCTGAAAATCTTAAAACACTGTTTATTTCAATCGTATCTTTGTTCAGTTGCGTCTATTTGTTGCGATTGCTGAGTGTTTACTCGTCTTTAATAATGCTTGAAATGTATATAAGTTCGGCTAGTTGTTTGTCTATGGTGTTTTTAAACCACAGGAAAAGCGTTCTTCGGCCTGTTGATGATGTTCATGATGTTCAGCTATAATTAAATGTTTTCCAATAAGAATAAATGTGAATAATAAGAATAAATGTGAATGATATCTAAGTTTTTTTTTTTCTTATTGGAATCGAAATTAGGAATCGATAAGAATCGGAAACGACAAGCAGAATCAAAACAGGAACTGGAATCGTTAATTTCAAACCCTAGTCACACACACTGATGGAGGAGCCTTACGTGTGTGTTGATCCGGTACGACATGAGCTCGGACTCTCCGTCAGGCGGGATGAAGGAGATTGTCCGGTCGCCCTCGAAACGCGACAGACGGACACACTGATGAAACTTCACATCCTCCATGGTGACAGTCTTCCCTTTGTCTCCTGTGCACACACACACACACACACACACACACACACACACACACACACACAACACGTTATTTCCAGGACTGACCTCATCCTGCACAACACTCTTAGTGAATTCAAACAGCTTAGTTGGTAAAGCTGGACTCTTACGGCCGGTGAGGGCGAACAGCACGCGGTCGTTCAGGCCCAGCCTGAGCTCCGGCATTCCCGAGAGCATGGTCTTCAGCTTGATGCTGCCCACGATATCACTGCTCATAACACTGCCGTTCGCATTCACCTACACACACACAGACATCTTTACACACTACAGGAGAGTAGGGCTGTGTGATACTGACAAAAAAGTATTTCTCGATATTTTATATAACGATAATTAGACGATATTTTGCTGAGTGTGTTTATTATGTTGGTGCCTTTGCGGGTTTAGGACGGCTGAGGACAGAGACTCCTAAAGTTCGGATATGCTTTATATTGTGTGACAGTCAGTTCACAGCAGTGACAGAAATCTTCTTTTTCAATAAGTTTCAATGAGATTTTTTACGTTTATAAAGCTATTTTTTAAACCTACTTAAATGTATGCATCATCTTTTGTGTCAAATTCTTACATTTAATCAATAAATTCAATTAGAATAATAAGACACAATAGGGCTGTTACCAATGGAAGCTTGTTTCCGCCAAAGAATAAAACATTTTAAAAGATAATTGCGACTTTTTATCTCACAATTGCAAGTTATAAAGTCAGAATTGTGCGATATAAACTCACAACTGCGAGTTATAAAGTCCAATTCTAAGGAAAAAAAGACTTGAGTTTTTTCCTCAGAATTGTGAGTTTGCATCTCACAATTCTGACTTTATAACAAGTAATTGTGACTTTATATCACGCAATTCTGACTTTATATCTCCCAATTGTGACTTTATATCATGCAATTTTGATGCAAATTCGCAATTGTGAGAGAGAAAATGTCAGAATTGTGAGATAAAAAGTCACAATTACCTTTTTTATTTTTTATTCTGTGGCGGAAACAAGCTTCGATAGTGATCAGCTGAAATCAGAATCAACTAAAGTGGTGTTTAGATGCATTTACACAGACTGTTCAATGCAGATCACAGGGACATGAACGCGTTTAACCTGCAGTTACAAATGCATAAATAATGTTTTGATGTTTCAAATATAAAACGTTGAATATTAATATTTTGAAATTATTTTAAAAAATGAGAAGATACTTTAAATGTGAAATTTACACCGCCAGTAGCGAGTCATTAAGTTTCATCCGATTCATTCAAACGGCTGATTCATTCAGGAACGAAGCATTTGACTGTCTTAATGAGTGAGTCATTGAATCATTAATTCAAAGGATTCATTCATTCAGTAACGAAACACCGCTGTTGCTCAGAGACGCAGTCCTGTGGCTTTGTTTGCAACTATTTTCATTGGCAAAAACAGGCAATATTGTGTCTAAAATCACTTAAAATTAACTTCTTATTTATTGAACTCTTGTATAAAATCAATATCACATTTGTAATCATTCTGATATTTGGAGAAAAAACACCACTCTTCATGTGATATTGATTAACTATATTAAATTATATAAATATGAAAGACAGAGGTATTTTTGGGATATTGGGGGCATTATAAATGCATTTTAATAGACTGAATCACACAGTGAAAATGTGTTTTTGTAAAGTGAGGGACAGACTCAATAATGTCAGATCGTACATCGTTAAAACAACAATCACGATATTATCGTAGATGATAAACATGGCGCACCCCAACAGGAGAGACGTATGTGAGCAGTGTGAAACACTACACAAGGAAGATGATGTAACTCACCAGAACATTAATGGACTCAATCACGTCGATGAAAACTTCGTTCTTCTTGTATTTGATGCCCTCTGACCTCCAGGACACGGCGTTGGTGACCGTAGTGGGCACTTTGGTCTTGCTCACCTCAAGTTTGTTACCCTGCTGAGTGATGTACCTAAGAGGAAGAGCATCAACACACATGAGGTCACCAGAGATGAGCTTCTCCATGAGCGAACGAAGCAAACGTGTCTTACTCCTGAAGAATCTTGCTGTCCGTCGTCTGCGGGAATCCAAAGTCCATGAGCTCGTCGAGCAGCTCGTACACGACGACGAAGTTATCCTGAATGCTCTCTTCCTCCAGCTCCTTGAAATACTCCGTGAACACCTGAACAGAGCGTGAAGTGTTTCAGTTCAGATCTAGACCTGGCTGGAAGAATGACCCGCGCTGGTTAACGAACGACGGCTCGGTCGACTCACCTCCACGAGCTTGTACAGGAAGGCGTACACCAGAGATGCATTAGAGTTCTTGTTGGTTGTGGCCACCACTGATTTTATTGGCAGGTTAAGTTGGAAATTGAGACACCATTGAACATTCAACACATATCAACACAACACAAGTGGCTGCCAATTTACACACTATACAATATGCACTTATGCACCATGTTCTTATACACTACGTTATTATATGTATTATATGTATATGTACTTTTGCACTATGTACAAAGCATTACGTTATTATGCAATACGTTCTTATACACAATAAAGTACAATATGTACTTATGCACTTTTACACTATGCACTACGTTCTTATGCACTACGTTCTTATGCACTACGTTCTTATGCACTACGTTCTTATGCACTACGTTCTTATGCACTACGTACTTATGCACTATGTTCTTATGCAATACGTTCTTATACACAATAAAGTACAATATGTACTTATGCACTTTTACACTATGCACTACGTTCTTATGCACTACGTTCTTATGCACTACGTTCTTATGCACTACGTTCTTATGCACTACGTTCTTATGCACTACGTTCTTATGCACTACGTTCTTATGCACTACGTTCTTATGCACTACGTTCTTATGCACTACGTTCTTATGCACTACGTTCTTATGCACTACGTTCTTATGCACTACGTTCTTATGCACTACGTACTTATGCACTACGTTCTTATGCACTACGTTCTTATGCACTACGTTCTTATGCACTACGTTCTTATGCACTATGTACTTATGCACTATGTACTTATGCACTACGTTCTTATACACTATGTACTTATGCACTACGTTCTTATGCACTACGTTCTTATGCACTACATTCTTATGCACTACGTTCTTATGCACTACATTCTTATGCACTACGTTCTTATGCACTACGTTCTTATGCACTACGTTCTTATGCACTACGTACTTATGCACTACGTTCTTATGCACTACGTTCTTATGCACTACGTTCTTATGCACTACGTTCTTATGCACTACGTTCTTATGCACTACGTTCTTATGCACTACGTACTTATGCACTACGTTCTTATGCACTACGTTCTTATGCACTACGTTCTTATGCACTACGTTCTTATGCACTATGTACTTATGCACTATGTACTTATGCACTACGTTCTTATACACTATGTACTTATGCACTACGTTCTTATGCACTACGTTCTTATGCACTACATTCTTATGCACTACGTTCTTATGCACTACATTCTTATGCACTACGTTCTTATGCACTACGTTCTTATGCACTACGTTCTTATGCACTACGTACTTATGCACTACGTTCTTATGCACTACGTTCTTATGCACTACGTTCTTATGCACTACGTTCTTATGCACTACGTTCTTATGCACTACGTTCTTATACACTATGTACTTATGCACTACGTTCTTATGCACTACGTTCTTATGCACTACATTCTTATGCACTACGTTCTTATGCACTACATTCTTATGCACTACGTTCTTATGCACTACGTTCTTATGCACTACGTTCTTATGCACTACGTTCTTATGCACTACGTTCTTATGCACTACGTTCTTATGCACTACGTTCTTATGCACTACGTACTTATGCACTACGTTCTTATGCACTACGTTCTTATGCACTACGTTCTTATGCACTACGTTCTTATGCACTATGTACTTATGCACTATGTACTTATGCACTACGTTCTTATGCACTACGTTCTTATGCACTACATTCTTATGCACTACGTTCTTATGCACTACATTCTTATGCACTACGTTCTTATGCACTATGTACTTATGCACTAGTCCGCGACAGCCACTGTAAGTCCACAAGACCGAAAGTGCATATGAAGTGTGCCATTTGGGAAAGGGCCTCTATGCACAACCATGTAATGTATGAACTTTATAAGTGCCACTGCCCCTACGCTACATAATTAAAGCTGCCACAGTCGAGTGCATGAAGTGTTTTTAGTTAATTAAGTGCATCATCCAGGTTTTTAAAGTGCACTTTTTTGCACTATTTTGCATTTTCAGTGTGAACACATGCAAGAAACTTATATCAAAACTTTAGCTTTTGCAATCAGACTCAAAAGTTTGTGATGTAAAAGGATACAGTACAGATTGCTGTGCTTGATCCAGAGGAAGTGGACGTTGCCATGTGACATGACAGGACAAACAAGCCCCTCCTCTTCCTGTTGCATTAGCAGGTTGAAGAAGTGGTCGATCTCGGACATGTCAACGTCGCCTTTGTAGTTGCGGCATATCAGCACCTGATGGGAAGACAAATTGGGAAACGCGACATTTGCATCAAAGTTTTCATTTCATCATTTATGATCTTCCTATATCATGAGTGACGTCATCTGTACCTCAACAACAAGACAGACTAATGTCTAATAATACTCCTTCCTGTTTGGGAAGGAAATGACATCTGCTCATGTCATACACTGTAACACCTCTAATAGTGCACATCTTCAAAAGAGGTCAAATACTATCATATGACTTTAAATAATTAACACCTATGTCTCCATTAAAGACTGATATTGTAATAGTCGTGTGAAGCAGACAGCTGAATATGCTCAGGTTATTATAAACAGCGACTCGCGGGTGTTCAACACGTATTTAAATCATCTACAAATATCACCTATAAAGTCGTTCATTATGAGTCTCATTTACCTTCCCCTTCAGGTCCAGCACGAACACAGCTGACGCAGACATCTTCTAAAGCTAGCGAAACCACCTGGATCAGTGTTGAACACGGTTAAACCAGTTTAAAGTTGGTTTAGTCACATTCCCGAGGTTAGCGGAGAGTTATGAACTCATCACCAGTTCCCTTTCCTGCACGGTGCGCGATGACGTCACTGAGCGCCAGGTAAAACATTGGCAGAGATCACGTGACTGGAGAAGAGCCCCGGTAGAGGGCAACATCAAACCACACACACACACACACACACACACACACACCAGTCAGGAGAGAGAAGGGTGTGTTCTCGATACCTTCACAAAACGAGAAGACTTAAACTGGAACCCTTAAGGCATGCAAACACTTCTAAAGCATAAATGCATGCATTCTGAACATTTACTTAATAATATTGCTGTTGTGGTTGTTATGTTTTGATATAGCTGTGTCTTAATTTACCATTGATACTTATATCTTATCATTTTTACCTTTTCTAGCCCTCTCCTCCAAACATACTGACAGAGCAACACTTGTACATCTGTGAGGAATGCAGCTTCTCTGATTTAAGAAACTTCTTTTCAGTCATGCTTTTAATTTATAACTTATTACTGTATTTTTGATATTTGTATTTTTTCACCTTGTTTGTTTTATTTTGTTCTGTACATGCTGTAGCGCTTTGAGTTTGAGAAAGGCGCATTACAAATAAAATGTAGGCCTTTTATTATTAATATTGTATATTGTCTACTTATATATTCAGTGCCAGCGAAACACCAGCCCTGTTAGTGTTAATATCATCCTGATTGTCATGCTGTGTGAAAAATGAACATGCTGCTGGGATAACATGAGGAATAAATGAGTATTTTATGCGAATGCATGCAGGGAACGGTGTAAAGCGTGAGTAAATGTGCTTCTACACAAAACCTAAGTGTTCCTGTTAGACCTCAATGCCTTTGGGAAGGTAATCTGATCTGATCTCATGGGGTTCAGTAACAAACACATGAAAAGTCCTCATTGTCTGGTGTCCAACAGCAACATTCATCATCACACACAGTGACCCAGTGAAAGTATTGATCGCTGTGTTATTTATCACACCAGGAAACTGGCTCTGTTTTTAATTAGATAACTCGTCCAGTTTTAGAGCCTATGTGTTTTCTTTTTAAAAATAAGAGCAATATAACTCATGCAAAACTGGACAAGAAGATCATTAAACAACATGAGCACATCATTAAAATTAAAAATAAAACAAGAATATAGGCTACAAAATTATTAAGCATTGTTCATATTTATTAAGCATTGAGGCGTTGGTAAAACCCTTAACTTTATACATGAATCACGAGACTGCATCAAACAGAAATCACACAACATAAAAAAAAGATCTAGTGACTTAAAATATGCATTGAATTCTCATTTTATCATTATCATGACACACACACACACACACACACACACACACACACACACACACACACACACACACACACACGACACTCCCTCATGATGACACTATTATGGTGTGAGATGTAAACTCCGCCCACCACGATGACACTGACCAATGAGATCTTGAGAATGAGAATATTCTGCAGTTCTGTGTGCTGATTGGACACGGCATCATCATTCACCTGCAGAACTGTTGATGGAAAATAGGCTTACATGCATTTCTGTGTATAGCCTACAATGTTTCACATGGATCTAAATTGATTAGTCATTTGACAGACAGCAAAAGTATTGTGGGCCGGACAGTTGAAGAGTTTGCAAGAGTGCATCAAACTCAGGCCAGACTTATGCACTTCAAATTAAGCAGCTACAAATTAAGAACAACATAAGCAATTTATTATAAATGAGCAATGCTGAATTTCAACAGTATAACCCGTTCTGGTAAGGTTCTCTCAGAGTTATGAACAAACGTTCTGCCACTAACATTAATAAAACACGTGTTCAAAGTTATTAATATAAAAATATATTGCAGAAAAAAAACATTATTTATACATTTTTCTTTCTGAAACGTTTCCTTAATGTTTTCTAATGTTTGCATAAACGTTTTGAATGCTCAGAAAACATTCAGAAATAACGTTTTCATCACTTAATGGGAATGTTAGCAAAATGTTAGAACATATTTTTGTTAGCCGAGTAAAAACATACAAAAAAATGTTTTTTTTTTTTTTCTTTTTTCAAAAAGGAAGTGCCTTTATTTATGGTTCTATAAATAAAACCATATTTAAAAACCTTAAATAAACATGTTTCTAGATGTGGCAATATAAGAATATAATGTATGCCACAGCTAATGCTCATGACAGTCGCACATGTATCACTGTATTGGTAGAATAAAGATTTGTACACGAACACAAAGGCTGTTTCTCAATTCCAAGAACGCAGAGAACGGACTTGTGTTCTCGTGGAGACCGGTCTTGCCAAGCTTCCTTGGAAGAACGAACTCGGAACCGGCCGCAATGACTTCTGGGACACCAGGCGAGTACTAGCTCAAGTCTGCATTCGATGCATCCTCGGTATCAAGAACACATCCGGGTTCTTTCATGCGTCCTCTGTACTTGCGTTCTTGAGAATTGGGTCTGAACTTCGACGGTTAATGATGACGTAAAACGAGAACACAAGGACGCAAGATCGCTGAAGAACGCATATTGAGAAACACCGTCTTGACTGTCTCTTGTCGGGTTGAACAACATGCCAAACATTATATTTATCAGATCCTGTGATGAACATGATGTTATGCTCGGCATGACTTCATAACCCATCATCACCATCATCTAAAAAGCATCTGAAACTGGAATCGATGATAAAACACTGAGGAATGCGAGGTTCCAGTCACGTGATATTGACTAGCTCATGAAATATGCAAAGATGAGTGAATGTGAATGACTGGACAGAACAAAAGCCACTTTGAGCGCTTAATAATGAATGAATACTGAGGATGCAGAGGTTAAAGTTCAGGGCTGGTAAGGGTTTATGACTCATTATGATCTTTACACACACTGAGCTCCGGTAGAACTGACTGAACCTGCCGATAAACTCCCAACTAACAAAACATGTTATTAGAACGTTTTGCTTCATTTCTGAATGTTCTCTGAACAAACGAGATTTTTTTCTTGGTTATGCGATTAACGTTAAGGGAACATTCCACTGTATCATTCTTCAAACATTATGGGAATGTTCTCTGAATGTTCTGAAACAAGTAGTTCTGTTCAGTCATTTCGACCGACATTGTTTTTGGTTGTTTTTTACTTCATCGGAATGGTCCGAAACTTGGTAAAGGTTTGGCACTTGCTGTGTGAACATAAAAAATCATGGATGTGATTTGAAAAGGTTAAATGGTCCTGAAAACAAGTCACACACACTTCTGCTGCTCGCGGTGAAAAACGAGTTTCCTCTAGTGGAAGCGTGCGGTACTGCAGCCGAACACACTCACTGAAAGCTCATTTATGGAGATATCAACCTCAAATTTGGTTATGGCTTTGATTTTCTCAGTTTAAAACGAGTTTTGGAAAATATTTCATATAAAAAATGAAAACGCAATTTAATACCAATTAATGTTAAATTTTATAGCTTTTTAAAACTTTTCACTTCAGCAATAATCTGCCATGTGTCGTCTTTAAAAAGAGATCAAAGTCTGTTGCTCTTAAGCATTCAGGATTTATGAGAGCTTAACTAATGCATAAATATAATTTAGTACCATAAAATCCCCTAAAAATTCAAAATATTAAATATTATAAAAAAAATTATCAAATATATTATATTATATACTAAAATATATTACAATCATCTCACTGAAATAAAAAGTTTTAAAAAAGTGTAACACACGAACAGCACCAGAGGGTTAAAAAAACGTCGATGAACATCCAACTAAATAACATTATTAACATTTCAGGGGAAAAAACTCTCCATGAATGATGTATAAATAATGTTTTTGTGCTATAGTTTAAAAAAAGTTATTTGCGTTTAATGAACATTCTATTAATGTAACTGGAATAAAAAGCCAGAGGGAATAATAACAGAACCACAGCAGATTCCTGGTCTGAAAACGTACATTTATTTAACAAAGTCAATAACAGTTCAGTTGTTTCTTTGGGTGTAATTTGTTTCTTTAAACCTGTAGAACATTCAGATCACTGGATCGTCCGTCCTGAGATAAAGAATTAGAACTCAAACAGGTTCATAAACCTTGACAAAAGTAAAACCGATCACACATGACCCATCAGCCGTAACAGAATCGATTCAAGACCGACAGAAAACTTCACAATTCTTCTTCAAACGTCCTTCATAAACTATAAAAGTCCCTGAATGTCGTCGCATGACGCACAGGTTCATTTCTTTCGTAGTGCAGGAAGATTTTTGGATGACATTTCAATCACATCTGATACACAATGCATTTAAAACAGAACAGCAAGAAATTCACCAACAACAAAAAAAAATAAAAAAAATAAATCACACATTTACACAATAAATAAACGTTTTCTTCGTACAAAGTCTGTGTGATCAAGGCGAGTATTTACATTTACTGCAGATATTTGAGGAGCGTTTGTGATTCTTCATTCATCCGATAACAGTGAGAACGCTCCAACTCTTCAGATTACACACAGAACATGACTCAAAGTAAACAAACCGAAGCATGATTCCTCTAACGGACAGGAGAGGTCAGAGGTCACCTGAATCTCAGACCCTGAGGACCGATTCATACGTGTCGAAGGCATCATGGGAAATTCTGTGCGTTCCAACAATACACACATCATGCTGTACATCAGGCACGTTCGCTGGTTTAAGGCCCTACCGAAGTGAACGAATCAAACGAATCGCTCGTTATTACTAAAGCAGCATTTATAAAAACTAAGACAAAAGATCGTTCAAGTGTGTCTGTGAGAGAGAAATAAATAAAGCCTACGTGACAGAGAACATATATAGTGCAAGAAGAGAGACACCTGTCCCTCCACATTTACATAATCGTCCATATTTACAGGGATTGTACATTAAAAAGTGGTAATACCTTCAATAACTGGATCTTAAAAGCGCGAATGGAGACATCTGTGTGTTTGGAGTGTGCAAAGCCACGAGTTCAGAGCTTCTGAAGACTGACGAACATTCATTAGATACGAGTGTGTGTGTGTGTCTGTCTTCGTTCCTCATGAGGTTTAAGATGAGAAGATTGATCCTGGAGTCATGAGGCACATCAGGACGAGTCCTTCAGTTTCAGAGCAGCATTTAAAGAGTTTCTGGAGGAGCGTCAGGCGGCGTCTTCATCCATGCTGATCATCTGACACTGAGACACAAACACACACACACATTAAACACGGTCTGTCACAGAATCCAACAAACACACTCCCGTCTGAGGTCATTTACGGCTCAATCTCACTGTGACATTATGAACATTTAACCCTGACCTGGAGAGGATTCTCTCTTCTCTTGAAAAGGCCAGTTAATGTTATCGCATCGGATTAAAACCTTGCTCACACAGGGTATAATTACTTCCCAAATTTGTTTTGTGATATTTTTTTATCAAATTTTTTAGCGGTTCCCGACCTTATTACCCAGTCAAAAAAGACCGGCTTTTAAAATTGCTAATAAATCTCTTGTTATGCTTTATCATCACTGAATACTGGATTAAATCTTTTTGTCAACTTGGATTCTTTCAGTTAGCGCAGGTTTTGTATTTCGTGTTGTCACTGATTAATCGTAGGCCTCATTAGCTGTGTTTCCATTCATCTGTTTTTATGCAAATTTTGGGGTGTTGCATTAAAAAAAAATTATGGATGCACATAAATTTTAAAAATGCGCATAAACAAACGTATGTGCTCAATCCGACACGGATCATTATTTTATATGATAATATCACGTGTGCATAAACTACGATGGAAACACATTTACTGAATAAATCCTTTGATGCGCAACAATAAACTCATGTGACTTTCCCTCAGCGTCGGCTGTGATTGGATAACTGGAGTAACCAGCGGACCAATGGCGTCGCAGCGTCTCTAATGTTGGTTTGGTGTTTCTGAAACGCCGGAGTCGAAGTGTGTGATCAGAATGATTGGGTGTAATTCCCTCCAGAAGCGTCTCACACACACACACGAGTGTGTTCCCGAACACCAGCATCCGAACGCTAGAGAACATGACAGCGTTTACTGTGTTTCATCTGACGCTCTGAGACACTCGTTTATGAGTTGCATCACAAGTTGACAAAAAGATTGAATCCAATATTTGGTGATAATACAGCATAACGAGAGATTTACAAGCAATTTAAAATGCCGGTCATTTTTGACCCGGAACACGAAATCAGGGAACGGATTTTCCCTCGAAAGTCTCATGTTCAATCAATCAATTTTTTTATTTCTGTTCTACTCTGATCATTCTGTAACTCTGTATCGCGTCTCGTTTCACGCTTCAGCCTCGTCAGGACGAACCCGTGTGTTTGGATCACTTGTTATAATGCCTTTAATTCATGCAGATTTTCATAAACATGTGAGAGCAAGTCAAACACTGAAGCCGGAGTGTGTGTGGTGTCGTACCGATGGATGCGAGTACCCGTCCAGACTGGGGCTCCTGAAGATGTGGACCGTGTCGTCGGTCGTCTTCTGGTACACGGGGTTGGAGAAGTGGATGGTGTTGGTGTTCCTCGCCCGCCAGTGTCTCCACACCAACACACCGGCGAACGCCAGCAGACACACGGCAACTGTGACACACACACACACGGTTCATTCACACTGCGACCGCTCACTGAGTGACACGTGCGTTTCGTGACTGTGGATTTACTGACCGATTGGAACGGCGATGAACAGGACTGTGGGATGCTGGGAAGGGCTGGAGACCGGCTCATGTTCGGCATCAGCTCCTGTAAAGAGACGCACAGACGGTGAGTGTGTGAGCGTGAGTGAGTGAACAGGCAGACAGACAGAAGGACAGGAACCGACCCCTGTGAGAGCCCGTGTGTGCGGCGCCTCCGCTCTGATGTTGAGATGTTCTGCTTGCAGTTCTCGACGTCACCTGAGGTGGCGCTGTGGTGTTCGGACCTACACAGAGAAACAGACGTCGATTAGCATCATGATGAGAGCGTCCGGTGTGCAGGGTTCCCACACCTCGGTTAACTTCAAAACTTCAAGGACTTTCCAGGTCCAGTACCCTCAAATTCAAGGACTTTCCCAATATTATTCCCGGACCGGAGGGAATAATATGGCATTTTTTCCAGAAAACGTCTTGCACAAAATAAATTCAAGCACTTTCAAGGTATCTGTGCGTGTTTACGTTCACAAACTTTACAGGGCCTTGAAATTTATTTATTTTTTTGTTGCTTTTTTTACTCAGTATTTTTGTCTTGTTTCCAGTCCAAATATCAAACATTTCTTAAATCAAGAAGCATTTACTAAAGTAGTAAAATGCCATTATATATTATGTCTTGTTTTCTGGGTAAATAAATCTAAATTAAGTGAGTTGTTGCTTCAAACAAGCAAAATTATCTGCCAATGAGGAAAGAAAAATAATCTTGTTTCTGTTTGAATTAACGTTATTTTTCTGACCCCATTGCAGATCATTTTGCTTGTTTTAAGCATCAGCTCACTTAATTTTGATAAATTCATAATATCTTATTTCATTTTACTCATCTAGTAAATGCATCTTGATTTAAGAATTTTTAGGTATTTGGACTGGAAACAAAACAAAAATACTGAGTATAAAAAGCATTTTTTGGGGTGAAACAGAGCGGGTCGTAATGTACCTGACACACACGTCCTCATGTCCTCGCCCAGGGTCATGTGATCAGGACACGCACACGTGTATTTGGGTGAACGTGCGTTAATCAGCGGCGCCGGCAGACACAGAAACTCACAGCCGCCGTTGGCCAGAGCCGCTTCCCTGCACCAGTTTATTCCTGCAAATGACATCACTTCCTCATGAGCAAGACAAACATGCAGATCGACTGATATCAAGAGCTTTTACTTGAAAATACACAGATAATGACGTCATCAGGGCTTGACATTAACATTGCTCACCACTCACTGTGGCTAGTGGTTTCCAAAGTCACTCAGCATTTTCACTGGCCACAATTTTGACATCGATACCATTGGGAAAAACTGCCATACAGATATTTTTAATATTATCTCATAATTTGTCAGCAGGTTTATTAGGCTGCTGTCACTTTAAGACCTGACGCACGGATCATTATACTGTTACACGTGCGTTTCTTTCTCAACTGTTTACGTTCACTTAAAACAGAACTGACTGTGTTTATGTGAATACTCGCCAAGACCATCATTTTGATTTTGACATTATTTTGTGTGTATTTCACTGTTTAAGCGCAATAAGCAGCGAAAAAGAGATCAATTTAGTTCTGAGAGGCGGCTTTATGTGCCGTACTTTGGGTGTGAGCAAACAATCTGCAGAAATTAGTAAAATTATTAGCAAAACGCACAATCCCATGGCGAAACTCAAGCCCTGTGACACCAACAATATTCATCCGGAGCGAATGAAGTGAGTGAGTGAGTGGAGGCGGGTTTGTGTGTCTCTCGCTGTCGGAGAGATGAGAGAGAAAGAGCAGCTGGTATCGTGTCTGTTCTGCGGAAAATGAGTATATGAATGAATATTTCAGTATTGATATGCATCAAAAAATCTAAATGTTTTTGCCACTACATTGCACTTAGTTTGTTATTTTAGGTGCCTTTTTAAAAGACTACAATTGAAAGATGTATATATTATATATAAAATTCAACCTGCCAAAGTGGCTAATAGGAGAGATTGCGTTACACGCCACCGCTGAAATACACCCGCGTCTGTTAACGTCAAGCCCTGAGCGTCATCAAAGACACATGACGTGTGTGTGTGTGTGTGTGAGAGAGTGTGTGTGTGTGTTCACCTGCAGGCTGTTTCAGACTGTGATGCAGCACGATGTCTTCAGGAGACTGCAGATGTTCGGCCACAGCGGTGATGTTTCGGCCCGTCATGCGGTTCGCGCTCCAGATGCCCCTATTGGACACGTCGGTCCAGAAGACTTTCTCCTGTTGGACAGACACAGACACAGCGGCTCATGAGAGCCTGACACACTGCAAAAAAAGATTTTCTTACTCAGTATTTTTGTTTGTTTCCAGTCCAAATATCAAACATTTCTTAAATCAAGATCCATTTACTAAAGTAGTAAAATTACATTAGATATTAAGTCTTGTTTTCTGGGTAAATAAATCTAAATTAAGAGAGTTGTTGCTTCAAACAAGCAAAATTATCTGCTAATGAGGAAAAAAATAATAATCTAGTTTCTGTTTGAATTAACGTTATTTTTCTGTCCTCATTGGCAGATCATTTTGCTTGTTTGAAGCATCAGCTCACTTAATTTAGATTTATTTCCCCAGAAAACAAGACTTAATATCTTATGCCAGTTTACTCATCTAGTAAATGCTTCTTGATTTAAGAATTTTTTGATATTTGGACTGGAAACAAGACAAAAAGTAGGAAAAGTGGAGACGCGCCACACACCTCAAACACGGCCAGCGCCAGCGGATGCGGGAGCTTCTGTGGGTTGAAGATCAGCGTGTGCCGCCCGTCTCCGTTCACGCCGATGCTGGACAGTGTGTGTAGCTTTGAGTCGACCCAGTACAGACGCTGATTCAACACATCTGAACACAAACACACATCAGCATACATCACACACGGCACATGTGTTCACACCAGTTGTTCTCTCTCTTGAATCCAACACTGAAGTGTCTTAAACTGCAGTTCATCGACTGGCCACTAGAGGCCGGCTGCAGAAGAGACTCAATCCCATAAACCCCCATGTTAAAATGCCCAACTTTACAGCAGAAAAACACATGTTTACAGTATGGCGCAAAAAGTGGTTTTGGTCTATATTGCTAATTTTGCCCTTCATGACGACTGTGAGGGGGTGAATATTTTTATAACTCATCCGTTTAAATTATATTAAGCCATAAAGTTCTGCATAATTAAGGGCGTGGCCACTTGAGTGACAGGTGGATTGCCGCTGATGTCACTACTAGCCGTTTGTCTGTTAGCATCACGTCACCTCCGCTAATCCGCCTCGCTGCACATTTTCATTTATCCGGCAGTGACGCACTGCCAAGATGGCGACGGCCGGCTCCGCCCACTTTGGGCTTCAAAAATGCTCTTTAGAAACCAACGGGTGACGTCACGCACACTACGCCCATATTTTTTACAGTCTATGGTTCACACGCATCATCTGCGCGTCAGACTCACCGAGCGTGATGCCGTTCGGCCAGACGATGTTGTTTGTGACGAGAGGCGTCCGATCGGCACCGTTCAGTCCGCTCTTCTCAATCCGGGCCGACTCGCCCCAGTCCGTCCAGAACATGAAACTACGTGACATGAAACAACATGGGATCAACAATAGCAACAGCGCTTTTCACAATACACATCAATACACAATACACTTCCTGTAAGCAAGCGGCTCCAGCGCACACACTCACTTGTGCTGAGGATCCACGACGATCGCGCGAGGATTCTGCAGGCCGTCGCTGATTAGCGTCTTGCGTTTCCCGCCGTCTGCCGTCGCCACGGAGATGGTTTGCAGCTCGCCATCCGTCCAGTAGATGTTCCCGTGGATCCAGTCCACAGCCAGACCCTCGGGCCTGGAGATCTGGCTGTCAATCACAGTGGTTTGGTGGGCGGGGTCAGCAGTCGCTGCGCTGCAGAACACAAACACACACTCGTGGTTATGAGGAATGCTATAAACACACACAGAGATACACAAAACACACATGACGGATTGAGCGTTTTATGGAGATGGACATTGATAAGGAGTGAAATTTATTTTATTCTGTGAGCAGAAAGAGAACATGATGGGATAGATGTGAAACTAGCACAACACTAGCGGTGTTTCCATTCACCTTTTTTTATGCAAATTTTGGAATATTGCATAAAAACGCTGAATGGAAACACATACATTTTAAAAATGCACATTAAAAAACTCATGACCTCAAATGAGGAGTATAATTCACGAGCTCCTGCTTTCCCTGGGGATTGAACCCATGATGCTCTCTCACCTGTAGATCTTCTTCTGGCTCACGTCGGACCAGAAGATCCTGTTGTTGGGAATGTCCACGTCTAACGCCACCACGTTCTTCTGCTGGCGGATCAGAGCCGTGTATTCTCTGCTGCCCAGCGCCATCTTCCTCACCTCGTGCCGCGTGCTGAAGAGCAGGAACGCTCCCAGTCCTGAGAGGAACACATTCACATGTTGCTCATACAGTCACACACACTGCAGATGCTTTTCTTACTCAGGACTGAGTCTTGTTTCCAGTCCAAATATCTAAAAATTCTTAAATCAAGATCATTTACTAGATGAGTAAAAATAACATAAGAGATTATGTCTTGTTTTCCAGGAGAATTAATCAAAATTAAGTGAGTTGTAGCTTAAAAAGAAAAGAAAAAAGCCGGCGTGTACCTGTAAGAGCTTTGCAGTCTTTGGTCACGTGATCCAGCTCAAATCCTTCATTACAGTCACACTTGAAGCTGCCCGGCAGGTTCACACAGATCTGAGAGCATCTGTCAGCGTCCAAACACTCATCCACGTCTACACACAAACACACGACGTCATGAGACCAAACACACACTCACAGACCATCATGCACTGGGTTCACCCGGACGGCTGCTCACCTTCACAGTGCGTGCGGTTGATCAGGTGAAATCCTGCCGGACACAAGCATTCGTATCCGATCTTCAGGTCGTTGCACGTGTGAGAACAGCTGCCGTTGTTCACGAGGCACTCGTTGGTGTCTGCACAGAGGAAACACACACGTCACATGATCATCTGTGACCATTTCAACAGTTCACCCACCAATCACTGGAGATGGAGCAGGAAAACACAAAGGCTGTCTGCCTATAAAATATATAAATATATACATCTCTTCAAAAAATATGGAAAATGTATTTATTTTCATAAAAAACAACAGTGACATGTAAAAAAACCTGCCATTTAAAGGGTTAAAATCCTGATGTTAGTTAAAAAATCTAAGTCAGTGAAAGTGGAAAATAATATTAATATATAATAACTGTACAACAGACAAAATATTTTAGGCATTTAAAGGGTTAAAATCCTGATGTTAGTTAAAAAATCTAAGTCAGTGAAAGGGGAAAATAATATTAATATATAATAACTGTATAACAGACAAAATATTTTAGGCATTTAAAGGGTTAAAATCCTGATGTTAGTTAAAAAATCTAAGTCAGTGAAAGTGGAAAATAATATTAATATATAATAACTGTATAACAGACAAAATATTTTAGGCATTTAAAGGGTTAAAATCCTGATGTTAGTTAAAAAATCTAAGTCAGTGAAAGTGGAAAATAATATTAATATATAATAACTGTATAACAGACAAAATATTTTAGGCATTTAAAGGGTTAAAATCATGATGTTAGTTAAAAAATCTAAGTCAGTGAAAGTGGAAAATAATATTAATATATAATAACTGTACAACAGACAAAATATTTTAGGCATTTAAAGGGTTAAAATCATGATGTTGGTAATAACAAAAATGAAATCAGCGAAAGTGGGAAAAAATATTAATATGTAATAATTGTATGACATTTTTTGTCCTCTAAGGACCTCTGTGTAACTCAAGGGTTAATAAAGTCTGTGTAAGCGATACAGGACTCGAGGATCACAGCGGTGGATCTTCAGTTGATGATGAGAACTTGTGTGTGACTCTGGAGTGTCCTATTCAGCATCGTGTGTATATGATCTGGGTAAAATCCACTTTTACCCACAGAAGGTTCATTTCCTCAGATCACACACACACTACAGGAACACACACACTACAGGATTTCCTCAGAACACACACACTACAGGAACACACACACTACAGGATTTCCTCAGAACACACACTACAGGAACACACACACTACAGGAACACTGGTGAAACTCACTGCAGTCTCTGAGAGGCTCATCTGACCAGTCGATGCAGTTTTTCTGACCGTCACACACTTGGTCTGCGCTGATACACTCGCCACTGCGACACTTAAACCGGCTCGGCTCCTCGCACCGGTTCACTACAGACAGACACAGCAAACAGTTAGAGACCGCACACCTCGAACAAAAAAATTTACTTTTTTTTTTTTTTATCGGAATGGTACGAAACTTGGTAGAGGTTTTGGCACTTGCTGTGTGAACAAAAAAAAAAATCATGGACAGGTTAAATGGCCCTGAAAACAATAGTCACACTTGTGCTCCTCTCGGTCAAAAATGAGCGCATTGGAAATGAATGAGAGACGAGTTTCCTCTAGTGGAAGCGTTTGGTACTGCAGCCGAACACACTCACTGAAAGCTCATTTATGGAGATATCAACCTCAGATTTTGAACGCAACTTGTTTAGGTTTATGGCTTTGATTTTCTCACAGTTTTAGAGTAAAAATGTTTTTGAATATATTTATTTCATATAAAAATGTAAAATAGTATTTTTGCACATTTTTCATAACAATACACGTAAAATGACTTTTTTTAAGTTCACTTTTTAAAACTTTTCCCACGTCAGCAATAATCTGCCAAGTGTCGTCTTTGAAAAGAGATCAAACTTCAGTCTGTCGCTCTAAAGCTTTCAAGATTTATATCAGTTTAAGTTGGGAATGTAATTTTCAGGTCTATGCTCAAAAAGTGAATAAATGGATTATAAATACAGCATAAATATTATTTAGTAACGTAAAATCCCCTAAAAATACAAAATATTGAATAAAAAACACTATCGAACTAAAATATAGTACATTAATTTCATCAAAATAAAAAAATTAATTCCTGTCATTTTTGACCGACACGAACAAGCGTTCACACACATGATGGATGTGTGTGTGATTCTCACCGATGACGCAGTCCATCTCATCGCTCTGATCCCGACAGTCGGGATTCCCGTCACACTGACGCAGGCCTGGGATGCAGACGCCGTCGGTGCAGAGGAACTCATCCGGACGGCACGTGGGCGAAGCTGCAACACACACACACACACACATGCATCTGTCAGAGAAGGGATAACCCTTTAAAATGCTACATTTTTTCTAAATGTCATAATCATTTGTTAACAAATAAGTATTCATCACTTCAATGAGCTCATTGTTTCTGCCTTAAATTATTACATTGTTTAAATTAATACATTTTCACTAACTGTGATTTTGTATATGTACATTTCTGAAATACTTAACTTAGACAGTTTCCTCTGATTACAGATCACTCTAAATTGTAATGTGGATCATGCATTTTCTGTAAAGCTGCTTTGAAATTATGTGTATTGTGAAAAGAGCTATACAGATAAATGTGAATTTCGAGCTGAATTAAAAGGTTTATGTATGAAATTGTGAGTTATTTTGAATTTAAGTTGAAAGAATGTGAGGAATGTGCTTAAATTACTATTTATGTATTATTTATTGATTTAATGTAGTAATTTAAAGGTAAATACAATAAAAAATAATAATAATAATAAAAAAAAAAAAAAAAAAAAAAATATATATATATATATAAATTGCATGAAAAAAGAGAAAAAATATGATCAAAATGAAATAAAATAAGCTTTCTGAAAAAAAAAAAAAAAAGTAAGTATAATTTTAGGGCTTCGGGTCATTTTGACCCGCGAGGGAAAGATGTGTTACAAAACGCGAGCGAAGGATGAGGGTTAAAAAAGTTACACAGAGGTCCTCAGAGGACAAAACTGTCATACAATTATTAAATATTGATATTTTTTCACTTTTTTTTTTTTTTACCAACATCACGATTTTAACCCTTAAAATGTCCATGTCAGAAAGCTGTCAGTAAAGTATTATATATTAATATTTTTTCCACTTTAGCTGACTTAGATTTTTTTTTCCCCACCAACATCAGGATTTTAACCCTTTAAATGCCTAAAAATGTCTGTCAAAAAACGGTCACAATTAATATATATTATTTTTTCGCAATTTCGCAGGGTTTTAACCCTTTGATATGAGTGAAAACACATGTTTGCATGAACCAGACACACTGAACTCACTGCAGTTGTCCTCGTCGGAGCGGTCGTTGCAGTCGAAGCCTCTGTCGCACCTCCAGCTGCCGGGAACACACTCTCCGCTGCCACACAGGAACTCGTGACCCCTGCAGGCCGGCTCCGGCTTCCGACCCGAGCCGGACGGGCAGTTCTGGGGCCACTCGTCGGACCCGTCGGTGCAGTCGGCGTCCCCGTCGCAGGCCCAGAGCCGCGGCACACACACCGAGTTATTGCACTGGAAGGAGCCGGGGCTGCAGGTGAGAACGGCACACGACTCCTCATCGCTGCCGTCGTCACAGTCCGAGTCCTCATCGCAGACGAACGCCTGCGACACACACTGACCGCTGCGACAGCGAAACTCCTCAGCCGTGCAGTTCTGCAGCGCTAAAGCACGAATAAACCCGGCGTGAACACAACAGAACCTCATCTGTCATCTAGTAACAAGTAGAGCCTAGCAACGCCCTTCAGCCGTGACTCACGATATAGCACAGCTAACGGAAATGTGAGCTTGAGTTTTTCAGTGGTATTTACCGCAGCCCTGCTCGTCTGCGCCGTTCTCGCAGTCAGACTTCCCGTCGCAGCGCCACCTGGTGGACACACACTGATTCAGACGCCCGCCGCAGCTGAACTGGCCCGACGAACAAGTCTTCTCTCCTGTGGAATAGAGATTTCTGAACTTTAATGAGGTGATTGTTACGTGTGTACACTCAGTAGCCTCAACTCGTCATGCTAAAACACCTTAAAGTGCCTCTATTATGCCTTTTAGGATGTGATCTGTGTAATAAATCTGTTTGTGAATGTAAAAGCTGAAGATATCATCAAAGTGCAGATAAATAGTGTTTTTGTTTTCCAAAAGAAAGAAGCGATTCCCAACTGAAACGAGTCATCAGTAATTCCAGTCTCACTTCCTGCTGAACCTGTGTAGGTTTGTAACTCATTTGCATAATGGTCTTGATTGGCTGAACAGCGTCTCTTAGCTCCACCCTCAAACACTGTAGCTTCTCTGAGACTGGAAGAGTTTGGTTCGTGTTGTTCATGTCGAGAAGACGCTGTTTTCTGAGACTGATACGGTAAAACACACGCCATCGTTACTGTTCGTATCACTGTGATCAAGAGCTGAGATTCAGATATGATAATGAGCGTTTGCTTTCTGACCAATCACAGCAGAGCAGCTCTCAGAGAGGCGGAGCTTAGAGAGACTGAATCTTCAATCGAAGCGTTTCAGACACTGAGAGAAAAGAGCTGATGCTGCCGTGGAGATTATGAGGACATTAAAGTGTGTGTAAACCTTTAGTAGGAGACATTAAAATAGCATATAGGGGCTTTAAAGAATAATGTTAAAAGTCCTTGTCAAGAGCTGTAATGTTGATGGAGTGTGTTTGACTCACGGCAGGACTGAAGAAGCTCATCACTTCCGTCTCCACAATCGTCTGCATCGTCACAAACCCATCGGCTGGTGATGCATTTCCCGTTTCCACACCTGAACTGCTCCTGACTGCAGGCGGCTGCACCTGACACACACACACACACACACACACACACTCGTCTCAACTCCACCGTCATATAAAAGCATCACATATTTGACATATGATGTTATGAGTCATAATCTAGCTACAGCAAATCAGAACACTGACTCCTGAAAACATCTGATAGAAACATACATGTAATTTACATGTTAATGCATATCAACAGAGAGAGAGAGAGAGAGAGCGAGAGAGCGAGAGAGAGAGAGAGAGAGAGCGAGAGAGCGAGAGCTGATCGCTGCACAAAGCATTTGTTGATCATAAATATTCAGTGTGTGACTGATGACGGGTGTGTAGTGTCTCTTTAAGACAATGGACAGAGGCGGAGTCAATAATCACACCACCAGTTGCTCACTCTAGTCTCTATGGAAACATTTGCATAATCAAGATGCAGTCGAGATGAAGGGGCGGAGCTTGACGGAAAAGATCCAGAAGGATGTTTGGAGAAGAGACTGACTCCGCTCAGCTGGAGCTGCAGTGTTTATGCCTTACAGGGGAACTGTGTTTGGCCCTGATAACTCAACTGGCTTTCCTCAAAATTCCTCAAATACACATGAGGCCACCATGTATGTGTGTGTGTGTGTGTGTGTGTGTGTGTGTGTGTGTGTGTGTGTGTGAGTGTGTGAGAGAGAGAGAGAGAGAGAGAGAGAGAGAGAGAGAGTGTGAGTATGTGTGTGTGTGAGAGAGAGTTTCCAGATCATCCTGTTTTTCCCTCCTCTATTCCAGTAACTGAGCAGAAGTGTCTCTCTCTCACACACACACACACACACACACACACACACACACACACACACACACTCAGTGTTTCCCTATATTTCACAACAGTGAGTAAAATCTGAATCCTCAAACACATGGAAATGAATCTGCGATTGAATCTAGTGTGTGTGTTTCAGTGACTGATGTGATGTGATTGGGTGTGACATCGTCCGAGAATCTGTCAAGAACTGGATAAACCACTTCCTGTGAAACTTCTCGTGAGACGAGCATTTCCACAACAGTGAAACCTCCAGACCTGACTGACCCACACCGGGTCTATAATCTCTCAGATCCACGGCCCCAGATATGATCATCCAGGAGCGAGGGACCCCGTCCTCAAACTGAAGAGGCATCTATCTTTTATAATTTATTAAAGAAAAGTATAATTTAAATACTAAAAAATTATTGTTATATTTTTTTCTAGTGCTGGGCAACAATTAATCGCATCCAAAATAAAAGTTTGTCTTTACATAATATATGTGTGTGTACTGTGTATAATTATTTTGTATATATAAATACACACACATGCATGTATATATTTAAGAAATATTTGCATGTATATACTGTACTGTATATATATTTATACATAATTTATATTATATAAATATTTCATATATAAATAACACATTTTTCTTAAATATATGCATGCATGTGTGTGTATTTATATATACAAAATAATTATACACAGTACACACACATATATTATGTAAACACAAGCTTTATTTTGGATGCGATTAATCGTTGCCCAGCACTTTCTCTATACTTTTCCATATACTCCCTGCAGACACGCTTACACACTTCATGAAACATGAAAGTGATGAATAACTCATGAACACTCTTTATTACATGAGATCAGCGGAGTGTGTCTCTTATCCATGATTCTAGTGTGACTGACATCCCGTCGAAAGCGGCCAATCAGAAGCCGAATTTAAAGTACCTGATTTGCGCGTCCAACCAATCAGCGACAACAGCGCGCATGTTCTTCATCCGCGACCAATCAGAAGACGCGTTTATTCCTGTGTTACCGCTTGTTCGGAATGAGACTGGAGCGGTTAATAAAGGGATAAAACACCGACACCGGATCTAATAAGCATTTATATACGCTGTATTAAAATACCCTGTGATAAAAAAACCCAAACCGTTTAATCACAGACTCACAGAACAAACCAAAAACACTCGTCGTCATCATCACACACAGCAACGGTCACTCTCACAGAAGCAGATCAACTTCATCATATTCTTCATATTCATAAACTGACACTTACGGGTCCCGTGGACACAGTGAATCAGAAGAACCGAGCAGATGAAACCGAGCCGAGCGCTGATCCGAATCTCCATCCCCTTATTAATCACAGTTCTGTTAACTTTCTGAATGGTAATAGATCTCCGTGAGTAACTTGTGAAGCTCGTGCGGACCGGTCCCGTACTCTCGCCAACAGTGACAGGGCAAATCCTCCTCACGGGGAAAAACCATCCATTTCAATCAAGCCGCGGGGGGGGGGGCGTGGCTCTAGCAGTGGTGTGATGTTCGAAATGAGGAACGTCATCGCGGTGGGCGGGGCCTCGCGGAACACAACACACACACACACACACACACTGTTGTTGATTCTCTCTTATCATTATGGCAGTTTACACATGGGGCGCTTCCACATTGAGATAAGAGAAAGAATGAGGCGGAAGGATCTGAGTATCTGTGAGAAGTATGTGTGTAAAAATACACATAAATTACAAAAATCAGGTTTCAAATGTGATAGTTGGATGATGTGCATAACAGCACAGTATAAACACGCTAAATCCAGGAGAGCGAGTGTCACATGAAACCCATGAACTGGTCCCTCAGGGGCCAAAACTGCTGAACGGGCCCTTACTGAGAAACCACTGCAGAGCTTCAGCGTATCCGGCTCCATAAACAGAAGAGATTGTGCTTAAAATATATTTCCCAGAAGTTAGTTAGCTTCAAGCTTATGCAGAATCTTACAGAAAACATAAAAGTGCAGTCCAGCTGAACATGATTTGCGTAGTGTGTGTCGCTGCAGGGAAATGATGTTTCCGAGCCTCTGGCACAGATAAAGTCACATGTGCTTATTTTACATATTTAAAGCCAGGAAAACCAGCTTGCAATTGAATTTGATGATTTGAAAGTTAAAAATATGCAGTGTGCACTCCAGCAGCCAGAAGACCGGGGTCGGTGAGATCTTTAATGTTTTTAAAAGAAGTCTCTGATCAAGGCTGCATTTATTTGATAAAAACAACAACAACAACAACATAAAACAATCAGTAATATTGTGAAATATTATTAAAATTATTGAAATGACTGTTTTCTATTTTGATATATTTTAAAATGTAATTTATTCCTGTGATCAAAGATCAAATTCCTGACATGATCCTTCAAAAATCACTCTAATATGATGATTTGATTCTCAAGAAACATTTATGATTATTATTATCAGTGTTGAAAACAGTTATTTACATTTTTATTTCAGGATTCTTTGATGAACAGAAAGTTCAAAAGAACAGCATTTATCTGAAATAGAAGCTTTCGTAACATTATAAATGTCTTTACTGTCACGTTTGAGCATAAATTCATCCTTGATGAATAAAAGTATTGATTTCTTTCCCCCAAAAAATAAAATAAGATTTATTACTGACCCCAAACTTTAGAACGGTAGTGTTTAATGTCACAAAAGCTTCTATTTTAAATAAATGCTGTTCTTTTGAACTTTCTATTCATCAAAGAATCTTGAAATAAAAATGTAAATAATTGTTTTCAACTGATAATAATTATAAATGTTTCTTGATCCTCAAATCATCATATTAGAGTGATTTCTGAAGGATCATGTGACACTGAAGACTGGAGTAATGATGATAAATTCAGCTTTGATCACAGGAATAAATTACACTTTACTGTATATTCACATAGAAAACAGATGATTTACACTGGAATAATATTTAACAATATTAGTTTTTTTTTAATCTTTTTTAAATTTAAATCAAATAAATGCAGCCTTGAGCAGAAGAGACTTGTTTTAAAAACATTAAAAATCTCACCGATCTGAAACGTTTGACTGGTAACTCATTCAATCGCTGATGTAAATGATGAAGAATGAGAAGTGTGTGTGTGTGTGTGTGTGTGTGTGTGTGTGTGTGTGTGTGTGTGTGTGTGTGTGTGTGTGTGTGTGTGTGTGTGTGTGTGTGAAGCAGAGAGGGCATGTCTCAGTCAGACGGACAGGTGAACGAGTGAGACTATGAGAGGAATGTTGAAATATCAGTTGTATGACATCATGAGCTCGAGCCTCGACCTTTGACCCGACGCCTCTGTTAATGAGTCCAGGAGCGAGTGAACTTCCCCAGAGAAACCTCGATGACATCCGGCGCTCACACAAGCGAGATCCGGGAAGAACAACATCACACCTCTATCGAAAACAGTGTGTATCAGTCCGGTCACACGATGTGTGTGTGTGTGTGTGTGTGTGTGCGTGTGTGTGTGTGTGTGTGTGTGTGTGTGATGAACGACCGAGAGATTAGTGAGTTATATTAGTGAGACGATAAACACATGTTTAGGGCACACTTTACAATAAGGTTCATTAGTTAACTACATTAATTAGCATGAACTAATAATGAACTTCACTTATACAGCATTTATTAATATTTGTTCATGTTAATTTCAACATTTACTAATTATTAAAATCTTGTTAACATTAGTTAATGCACTGTGAACTAACAATGAATGACTGTATTTTTAATTAACTAACATTAATAAATACAGTAACAAATGTATCGCTCATTGTTAGTTCATGTTAGTTAATACATTAACTACTGTTAACTAATGAAGCTTATTGTAAAGTGTGACCGATGTTTCGAGAGAGCAGGTCCATACACACACACACACACACACACACGCACACACACACACACACACACACACACACACACAGACACTTCATCCATACAACACAAAACATTACATTTACAAGCATACATCAGTCATTTCATAATTCTGATATTACACAATACCTTAGACATTACACACACACACACACACTGATGAAAGTGATGAAGACGAGCCAGTGCCTCTGCCGTCCTTCATCATCATCATCATCATCTCTTCAGAACATTAATGACATGAGAAGAAAAACAAACAGATTTGTCAAAGATTTGCTCTTTAGTGTTTTTGTGAGACCAACATTAGATGTAAACACCGTTCACGGAAATCTGCAGTGATAACATGATAAACCTGAAGCTGTTCATGAGCACTAGCGCCACCTAGAGGTTATTGTGCCTTATTACACGTACATCACCATGGCTCTGCCAGATGCACTCACCGGTGTGTGCTCCCTCCTTCTGACGAGTGTGTTTCACTCAAACTTTAATTCTACACATGCACTGATATTCTAGAGGATTCTGAGTTTAATACAGTAGTTTGTGGAGAGTCAGTTCTCGGTTACAGAAACACAATATAGCAAACACTGACGTTCACAAGTTCGGGATCGCTACGATTTCTAATGTTTTTAAAAGAAGTCTCTTCTGCTCACCAAGGCTGAATTTATTTCATTAAAAATACAAAAGAAACAGTAATATTGTGAAATATTACTGTTTCTTTGTTTCTTTTGTAATTTTAATTAAATAAATAATACAGCATTGGTGAGCAGAAGAGACTTCTTTTAAAAACATAAAAAATCCCAATCCCAAACTTTTGAATGGCAGTATATATATATATATTTAGATTTATAATATATATTACAAATCTAAAAATAGTTCACAGAAAGTACATTATTATGTCTTTTTTCTATTAAATGTAGGCTGTTTTAATCTTATTTTTATTTATATGAATACTTTTCTATTTTAATGTAATTTTACAGATTAATAAACAATTATTATTTCTTGTTTATTTTTTTCTTTCCATTTCCACTGTCTTGAGCCACAGAGAAACCCGACAGGAATCCCCAACATCAGCGTCTCCGACAGAAAACTGCAGTCCAGAAATACAGACATGAGGGTTTAATGTTTATTGTGTGTCATGTAGTGACTGAGAATCTACGCGCACGAACACACATTCACTACAGTCAGTGCACATGCCAGTAAAGCCGCTAGAAACATCGGGAATAACATGATTCATCTACAGTCACGGAGCAAATCAGCAGATACAGAGTTAAAGATCGTCTTTCACATGAACACACACACACACACACACACACACACACGTCTGATTGAAGGGCCGTTCCTGATTGAACCGTCGCAGATTCAGTGTTATATAACGAGCAGGTTCACACAGAACAGCTTCTCCATCCACTGCGCTGCTGCTCTTCTGTGTGAACGCACTAGCCGGACGCGTTTGACTCTTGCGCTAATTGTGAACACGGTTTTCCAGAAACACGGCGCTTCTGAAGACCTGCGTCCTTCTGTGTGAACGGCTCCTTTAATACGCAAGACAGTGGGATGAGGAGAAACACACTCTAATCAAACACACACGATCATATTCATCCGTCTAGCGCATGTTACATAGGAAACAGTGGAAAAGACTCGCAGTGACTGGAAGAGCGTGTTCTGTGTGAGCGGTCCTTAAAGGAACCATGGGGAGGGGATACACCGCT